>NC_041389.1:680775170-680875498 GCF_002162155.2 Triticum dicoccoides
ATAAAAAATCCTACCGAGTGGTGAGCCTGCCTCTCACTCGGAGGCTTAGCTGTAGTCCAGTACTCACCTAAGTGATTGAAATCCTACCGAGTGGAGAGCGAACCTCCCACTCGGAGGCTTAGCTGTAGTCCAGTACTCGCCTAAGTGTTTGAAATCCTACCGAGTGGAGAGCAAACCTCCCACTCGGAGGCTTAGCAGTAGTCCAGTACTCGCCTAAGTGATTGAAATCCTATTGAGTGGAGAGCGAACCTCCCACTCGGAGGCTTAGCTGCAGTCCAGTACTCGCCTAAGTGTTTGAAATCCTATCGAGTGGAGAGCAAACCTCCCACTCGGGGGCTTAGCAGCAGTCCAGTACTCGCCTAAGTAGGAAATCCACAAATACAATGCGCGCTCTGCAAGGACGACGAGGTGCAGGTCGACTGCTACCTTCTCCTTCGGAGCTCCGACACAAATACAATGTGCGCTCTGCAAGGACGACGAGATGCAGGTCGACTGCTACCTTCTCCTTCGGAGCTCCAGCACAAATACAATGTGCGCTCTGCAAGGACGACGAGGTGCAGGTCGACTGCTACCTTCTCCTTCGGAGCTCCGGCACAAATACAATGTGCGCTCTGCAAGGACGACGAGATGCAGGTCGACTGCTACCTTCTCCTTTAGAGCTACGACACAAATATAATGAGCGCTCTGCAAGGACGACGAGGTGCAGGTCGACTGCTACCTTCTCCTTCGGAGCTCCGCCACAAATACAATGTGTGCCCCATCCCGATCCGCAAGGACGCAGGTCGACTGCCATCTGTGCTCCATCCCTACCTGCAAGAGTGTGTCACAAGCACTAAAGTATATTCCGAGTGAAGAACAAATTTCACTCTGTCGGAGTAATGGGCCACGGGTAGGTTAACCCGTGCCCCATGACCTTTCAAGACATTAGGACAATTAGCGCCGCTCATGCCGAGTCCCAGCAACGACTCCAAGACGAGCCGAGTCCCAGACGGCGACTCCAAGATATACCGAGTCCCATACGGCGACTCCGTGATAAGCGAAGTCCCAGACAGCGACTCCAAGATGAGCCGAGTCCCAGACGACGACCCCAAGATAAGCCGAGTCCCAGACAGTGACTTCACGATAAGCCGAGTCCCAGACGGCGACTCCAAGATAAGCTGACTCATGGCCAGTGACTTCCAGAGAGGCCGGCTGTGGAGAGTCGGCCCGCGATTCCACCCTCGTCTCAAAGGACGAGGCGGGGTACGGTCACGGCGTGGCCGTCCCCCTCCCCTGCTTACAAGGGACTGGCATGGCTACAGTAAGCCGTATCGATGAAGATCTCCGGCGTGGTGCGGCACTGTTGCCATGCCTGCCCTGACCTCAGCCACAGTGGGCAGCACACTGTGCCCATGACGCCGGCCTGTACGACCCAAGGGTGGCGGGGCTGCCCATCAGTGGGTAGACCGAAGACTGCACGAGCTCCCCAGAGACGGACCCGTGGGATTTGGCCCCCTGGAGTCGGCCGACTCCTCCCACGGGCCCCGCACTCCATTAATCAGACAAGATGGGGAATGGCGACAGTGAACGCACGCCAGACGGCGGTGCTATTGCCACGACCACATGACCAAGCCAGCGTCATCAGGAGTACCGCTACAATATTAGGCCTGTCCGCGGGGCCCGCCAGTCGGCGGGCCCTAGTAGTCGGCAGAGAGGACGACGGCCTGAGAGACAGACGGCTGGGACCCGCGCCCAGCCGGATTACCATTGTACCCCTGGGGGGTAGGCCTATATAAACCCCCCAGGAAGCCCATGCAAAGGGTTGGACCCCAGATAGAGATAGACCATATAGCATAGGAAGGAGAGAGCTAGCCTTGCCCTCTCCTACCTCCAGAAACAGCTCCAGGAACACCATTGTAACCACTTTGCCATAGTGACCATGCGGAGACCCCGTAGAGCAGCAGTAGGGGTGTTATCTCCTCGGAGAGCCCTAAAGCTGGGTAAGATCCGTCGGCGTGCATGTCTTCGCCTCATCCCTCTTCCGGGCACCGGCGACGTTCCTTGCTCCCACCATGATAAGCCATCCTTTGGTATATGTCGTACCCAACCCCCGACATTTGGCGCCCACCATGGGGCGAGGTGCACCATCGTCCGGAGACCTGCTCTGGACGGGAACCCTTTTCCTCCCTGGCGAGCACGGCCATCCCGGCACGCCGGATGGCGTCTGCGCCGACGCGCTGCACGGTGCTGAGATCGCCTGCGTGGCCAGCTGCCTCGCCGAGCTTATCGGCGAGGTTCGCCTCTCCGATGAGCCTGCGTCCGACGCAGGCACGAGCGGCGCCGAGAGCCTCCTCGCGGGTCTCCTCGACCAACTCCACGTCGCCGGCGAGCCCGCCGAGGACCTGGAGTCCATAGGATCCACCGACCCGATGCTGGTCGACTCTGACACCGCGTCGCTCGACGCGTTTCCCACCAACGTGGTGGTCTACGACGAGCCGCTCCCTTACGCGGGGAGCGGCGGAAGCACCGTCACGGAGGTCCTCGTCCTCGATCACGGCGAGCGTTCCGATGAGGGAGCGCACGACCCGCTCGACGCGGCTCTGTGAGACCTCACCGCGCTGATCCCGGGAGACGCTGACGCCGAGACGCTGGAGGCGCTCCGCCTTTAGCTCGTCGAGGGTGCAAAGAAGCTGGAAAGCATGAGACGCTTGTCAGAAGCCTACCAACGCGAGATGGATCGCACCGTGGGCGGCTCGCCAGCTCCGACTGGGCCTAGCCGCCTAGGCACGGTCTGGCAATGCGGCGCGGCAATCGCCAACTTGTTCGGGGCAGATCGCCCTATGTATGACACGCCCGCAGAGAACAACCGCGCTGCCCAGGCGGCAGCGGATGAGCTCGACCACTTCGAGGGCGAAGAGCGCCGCCTGATGACGGAGCGAGTTCAGCAGCTCCTTGACGTGGCTGCCGCGCAGAACGAAGCCGGCTGCCGCCCGGAGGCGCCGCGGAGACAAAACGACGACCCGCCACCCCGCCGAGATCAAGGCGCGACGTCTCGGACGCCGACTGGCGGGGTCCGCCGAAAGAAGGACAAGGAGCCGGCTGTCAGCCACAGTCGGACTCACATCACCATCGAGCGCGACCAAGACGCCCGCCCCAAAGCGGTGGAATGGCGGGACGACTATCTGCCTCCCCCTCCTCGCAGAGAAAGGCGAGTCTCCCCGCCGCCCGTAGAGCACCCGACTCTCGGCGACTGCCTCGGCCACCGAGAGGGAGTCGGAGAGAACGATGCCCGCCACCGGATCGACCGACTCCACCGATCATTGGCGCTGGAAGAAGAAGATGAGCTGGGTCCCCCCTATTTGGGACCCCACATCCGAAGTGATCCTTTTCCCAAAGGGTTCACGCTCCCCCGAGACACGCCCAAATACACTGGCACCGTGAAGCCGGAGGACTGGTTGATCGATTACTCCACAGTCGTCAATAGAGCGAATGGCAACAAGCGTGTTGCCGTAAGATATGTCCCGCTCATGCTCCAGGGCACAGCCCGGACATGGTTAAACAGTCTGAAGCCTCGTAGCATCAACAGCTGGGTCGACTTCACCGAGCCTTTCGTCCGCAACTTCACGAGCACGTACAAGCGACCTCCCAAGCCTCGCCAACTCTCCTTGTGCGTGCAAGGCCCCGACGAGTCCACTCGCGACTACCTCACGCGCTGGGGCGAGCTCCGGAACTCCTGCGAGGGCGTGAACGAGGTGCAGGCTATCAAGTACTTTACCGCTGGGTGCAGAGAAGGCACCCTCCTCAAGCACAAGCTCCTCTGCGATGAGCCGGAGACCCTCGATGGGCTGTTGATCACAGCAGACAAGTACGCCACAACCAACTCCTCCATGAAGGCGGAGATTCAAGTTAGCGCGACTGGCAAAGTCGCCTGAGGGAGTCCTGGACTAGGGGGTGTCCGGATAGCCGAACTATCATCATCGGCCGGACTCCAAGACTATGAAGATACAAGATTGAAGACTTCGTCCCGTGTCCGGATGGGACTTTCCTTGGCGTGGAAGGCAAGCTTGGCGATATGGATATGTAGATCTCCTACCATTGTAACCGACTCTGTGTAACCCTAGCCCTCTCCGGTGTCTATATAAACTGGATGGTTTTAGTCCATAGGACTCATACCATAGGCTAGCTTCTAGGGTTTAGCCTCCTTGATCTCGTGGTAGATCTACTCTTGTAATACCCACATCATCAATATCATTCAAGCAGGACGTAGGGTTTTACCTCCATCAAGAGGGCTCGAACCTGGGTAAAACATCGTGTCCCTTGTCTCATGTTACCATCCACCTAGACGCACAGTTCAGGACCCCCTACCCGAGATCCGCCGGTTTTGACCCCGACATTGCCCCTCAGGCTCCAATAACTCCGGCTGGGGACACCAGTCGGCGGCAGCAGCAGAACGACCACAAGTGCAAGGCCCCGCAGCCGGCTTCTAACAGCCGGCAAGTGGCGACAGCAGAAGACCAACAGCCGGAAGGGCCGCCTCCGGCAAAGCGGCAGAAGGGCGGCAAGTCTAACTGGTTGTCGGCTTTCTCCTACGAGCAAACCTTGGATGGCCCCTGCAAGTCCCACAGCGGCGCGAAGCCATCGAACCACACCACCCGGAAATGCCACTGGCTGACCAGAATCGCCAAGGGAGACGGCCTACTCCCTCCTCCGCCTGCTGGGCCGCCTCCTCTGCAGCCGCCCCAGCAGCCGGCTGTCAGGCCAGTCGGTGCAGTACAAGACAAGTTCCCAGATGAGCACGGAGCCTATGTGGTGTTCACCAGTGTGGCAGACGATCGACGCAGCAGGCGCCAACAGCAGCAAGAAGTGAACGCAGTCACGTCCAGCACTCCAGAGTTCATGCACTGGTCCGAAAGGCCCATCAGTTGGAGTAGAGCCGATCACCCAGAAGTGATGCCGAGTCCAGGCTCCTACGCCTTGGTCTTAGGCGCTACGCTCGCCATAGACAGACGGGCCACTCGCTTCTCGCGAGTGCTGATAGACGGAGGCAGCAGTATCAACATCCTGTACAAGGATACGATGGAGAAATTAGGAATCAAGCGAAGATAGCTTCAGAGTAGTCGGACTGTGTTCCACGGCATTGTTCCTGGCCTTTCCAGCTCACCGATCGGCAAGATCCTGATAGACGTCCTCTTTGGGGACAAAGATAATTTCCGCCGAGAGCCAATTTGGTTTGAAGTGGTGGACCTTGAAAGCCCGTACCATGCGTTGCTTGGCCGACCAGCTTTGGCCAAGTTCATGGCGGTCCCCCACTACGCCTACCTTAAGATGAAGATGCCGAGTTCCAAGGGAATTCTAACCGTGACCGGCGACTACAGAAAGTCGTCTGCTTGCGCGGCCGAGAGCAGTCGACTGGCCGAGTCTTTGGTGATCGCAGCTGAGAAACGGCTTCTTGATCGGGTTGTGGCGATGGCCGGCAAGCAGCCCGAGTTGTCGCCCGACCCCAAGGAGTCGGACGCAGAAGGATCATTCAAGCCGGCCAGAGAAACAAAGAAGGTACCTTTGGACCCGGAGCACCCAGAGAGGTACGCTGTCATGGGCACAAACCTTGACAACAAATAGGAAGGTGAGCTCGTCGATTTCCTCCGTGAGAATCGAGACATCTTTGCATGGTCCCCTAAAGACATGCCAGGTGTACCGACGGAATTCGCCGAGCACAAATTACATGTCCAGTCTGATGTGAAGCCCATCAGGCAGCCCTTGCGCCACCTGTCAGAAGAGAAGAGGAGAGTTGTTGGAGAAGAAATAGCCCGGCTCCTGGCGGCCGGCTTCATTATGGAAGTGTTTTTTTCCAGAGTGGCTAGCAAACCCAGTGCTGGTGCTGAAGAAGAACAAGCAGTGGTGGATGTGTATTGACTACACAAGCCTCAATAAAGCCTGTCCCAAGGACCCATTCGCTCTGCCGAGAATTGATCAGGTGATAGACTCCACAGCCGGATGCGAGCTGTTGAGTTTCCTAGATGCATATTCTGGATATCACCAAATCAAGCTGAACCCGGCTGACAGACTGAAGACCGCCTTCATTACGCCGTTTCGAGCCTTCTGCTACCTGACCATGACGTTCGGCTTGAGGAATGCCGGCGCCACCTTTCAGCGTTGCATGCAGAAGTGCCTCCTCAAGCAACTCGGCAGAAATGCCCACGTCTACGTAGATGACGTGGTGGTGAAGACGGAGAAACGTGGAACTCTGTTGGAAGACCTCAAGGAAACCTTTGAGAACCTGCACCGATTCCAGATCAAGCTTAACCCCGAGAAATGCGTCTTCGGAGTACCAGCCGGCCAACTCCTTGGTTTCCTAGTCTCTGAACGCGGCATAGAGTGCAATCCTGTGAAGATCAAGGCCATTGAGAGGATGGAAGCACCTAGACGACTGTTAGATGTGCAGAAGTTCACCGGCTGTTTGGCGTCCATCAGCCGATTCATCAGTCGGCTGGGCGAGAAGGCTCTCCCTTTGTATCAGCTCATGAAGAAGATAACCTTTTTTGAAGGGACTCCCAAGGCGGATGAAGACTTTCTCCAACTAAAGAAAATGTTGACTACTCCCCCTGTGCTGGCGGCTCCGACTCCCAAAGAGCCCATGCTCCTATACATTGCCGCCACCAGCCGGGTAGTCAGCACAGTCATTATAGTCGAGCGCAAAGAGGAAGGCAAGGCGCTACCTGTCCAGAGACCGGTATATTACCTGAGCGAGGTACTGTCGGCCTCCAAGCAGAACTACCCCCACTACCAGAAGATGTGCTACGGCGTGCATTTCGCCGCCAAGAAATTGAAGCCTTACTTCCAGGAGCATCCAATCACTGTGGTCTGCACAACCCCACTAGCCGAGATCATCGGAAGCCGAGATGCTTCTGGCCGAGTGGCCAAGTGGGCCATCGACCTAGCTCCCTACACCATCTTCTACGAGCCCCGCACCGCCATCAAGTCGCAAGCACTGGCCGACTTCCTCGTCGATTGGGCCGAGACCCAGTATCTGCCGCCAGCGCCCGACTCCACCCATTGGCAGATGCACTTTAATGGCTCCAAGGTGCGCACCGGCTTGGGAGCCGGCGTCGTCCTCACTTCCCCCAAGGGCGACAAGCTCAGATATGCGTTGCAGATCCATTTGCCGCCTCCAACAACGTGGCCGAGTACGAGGCGCTCATTCACGGACTCCGGCTTGCCAAAGAACTCGGCATCCGGCGATTGGGATGCCAAGAACACAAACATGGCAAGCTACCTCTTCCTGGTGCAGCAACTCAGCGGATACTTCGAGGGGTGTGAGTTCCTCCACGTGCCAAGGAACGACAACGACCAAGTAGACGCCTTGGCACGAATCGGCTCCACCCGCAAAGCAATACCATCTGGCGTCGCCCTCCGGCGCTTCCTCAAGCCGTCCATCAAGCCTTCACCAGAGTCAGACTCAATCTTTGTGCCGGCTCCACCCGAAGAAGTCGGATCCAACTCAAAAACGCTGCAGTCAAAGCCGGCCTGGGGACTTCAGAACCCGGCCCGGGGACTGCGGTGATCAGGCCAAAGACTCCAGTACTCGGCACGCGGACTGCTCCAGCCGGCCCGGGGACTTCGTCAAGTCAGCAAGCGGCTACGGACTCCAACCCGCCGCCTCCCAGCCCAGCCGCCCTTGTCCAAGTCGCACTAGTGGCAGTCGAAGAAATAGCAGCACCCTCATGGGCCCAGCCCATCCTCAAGTTCCTAGTCAACAGAGAGCTGCCAACTGATGAAATCTTAGCACGGCAAGTCCAACGCCGAGCATCAGCTTATACCATAGTCAATAGAGAGCTGGTCAGGTGCAGCGTCACTAGCGTCTTCCAACGCTGCGTCGAGGCAGAACAAGGCCAAGCAATTCTCAGAGACGTCCATGAAGGCGAGTGCGGTCACCATGCGGCCTCAAGAGCACTCGTCGCCAAAGCCTTCCGGCATGGTTTCTTCTGGCCGACTGCCCTAGAAGAGGCCAAGGAATTAGTCCAAAAATGCAAGGGGTGCCGGATGTTCCGTTCCAAGCCACTTCAGCCAGCTTCCGCACTCAAGACTATTCCCATCGCCTGTCCCTTTGCAGTCTGGGGCCTGAACATGGTGGGACCATTCAAGACGGCACGAGGTGGCTTGACTCATCTACTTGTCGCAGTGGACAAGCTCACCAAGTGGATAGAAGTGAAACCCATCAAGAAGTTGAATGGTCCGACTGCAGTGACTTTCATCACTGACATCACGACTTGGTACGGCAGCCCGCACAGCATCATCACCGACAATGGCACAAATTTTGCCAAAGGCGCCTTGCCCATTTCTGCGCAACGCAGGGCATCCGACTGGACTTAGCGTCCGTTGCCCATCCGCAGTCAAATGGCCAGGTGGAGCAAGCAAATGACCTCATTTTATCCGGCATCAAGCCTCGACTGGTTGTGCCGCTGGA
Organism: Triticum dicoccoides; assembly: GCF_002162155.2. Lineage (NCBI taxonomy): Eukaryota > Viridiplantae > Streptophyta > Magnoliopsida > Poales > Poaceae > Triticum > Triticum dicoccoides. Next base: position 680,783,614 of record NC_041389.1, read on the forward strand.
GCGATCGGCCGGCTGCTGGCTTGAGGAGCTGCCGGTCGTCCTCTGGAGTCTGCGCACGACCCCAAACAAGTCAACCGGCTTCACACCCTTCTTCCTCATCTACGGTGCCGAAGTCGTCATCCCAACGGACATAGAGTTCGACTCCCCGCAAGTCACCATGTACACCGAGGAAGAAGCGGAAGAAGCACGTCAAGACGGCGTCGATCTGCTGGAAGAGGGCCGGCTGTTGGCACTCAGCCGGTCCAGCATCTACCAGCAGAGTCTGCGTCGATACTACAACAGGAAGGTCAGGCCAAGATCTTTCCAAGAGGGCGACCTTGTCATCCAACTGATCCAGCGAACAGCCGGCCAGCACAAGCTGTCGGCGCCTTGGGAAGGCCCCTTCATCATCAGCAAGGTACTGGGAAACGACTCCTACTACCTGATCGATGCTCAGAAGCCCCGAGCACGCAAGAGGGACGACTCCGGCAAAGAGACAGAACGCCCGTGGAATGCAAACCTTCTCCGAAGATTTTACAGTTGATGCAGTATGTATCACGCTACCTGAGGGAGTCCTGGACTAGGGGGTGTCCGGATAGCCAAACTATCATCATCGGCCGGACTCCAATACTATGAAGATACAAGATTGAAGACTTCGTCCCGTGTCCGGATGGGACTTTCCTTGGCGTGGAAGGCAAGCTTGGCAATACGGATATGTAGATCTCCTACCATTGTAACCGACTCTGTGTAACCCTAGCCCTCTCTGGTGTCTATATAAACCGGATGGCTTTAGTCCCTAGGACGAACAACAATCATACCATAGGCTAGCTTCTAGGGTTTAGCCTCCTTGATCTCGTGGTAGATCTACTCTTGTAATACCCACATCATCAATATCAATCAAGCAGGACGTAGGGTTTTACCTCCATTAAGAGGGCCCGAACCTGGGTAAAACATTGTGTCCCTTGTCTCCTGTTACCATCCGCCTAGACGCACAGTTCGGGACCCCCTACCCGAGATCCGCCGGTTTTGACACCAACATTGGTGCTTTCATTGAGAGTTCCTCTATGTCGTCACCGATAGGCTCGATGGCTTCTTCGATCATCAACAACGACGCAGTCTAGGGTGAGACCTTCCTCCCCGGACAGATCTTCATATTCGGCGGCTTTGCACTGCGGGCCAATTCGCTTGGCCATCTGGGGCAGATCGAAAGCTACGCCCCTAGCCGTCAGGTCAGATTTGGAAGTTTGAAATTCACGGCTGACATCCGCGGGGACTTGATCTCTGATGGATTCGAGCCACAGCCGAGCGCGCCGCACTATCACGACGGGCATGATTTAGCTTTGCAGCCGGACAGTAACCTGGAGGCCGCACACGAGTCCGCTCTGATCTTCAATTCGGAGCCGGCCGCGCAGATCGAGGACGGGTGGCTAGACACCACCCTGGGGGCTGCAACCTCTACGGTGATAGAGCCGAACACTGACAATGTCCCTCATGAAGCTCGTGACTCCGATGTGCCGGACTCCTCGCCGGACTCCGAAACTCCCGCGCCCCCTCCAATCGAATCCGATTGGGCGCCGATCATGGAGTTCACCACTGCGGACATCTTTCAACACTCACCTTTCGGCGACATCCTGAATTCGCTAAAGTATCTCTCGTTATCAGGAGAGCCCTGGCCAGACTGCAGTCAGGACGGTTGGGATGCGGACGACGAAGAAATTCAAAGCCCACCCACCACTCACTTAGTAGCCACTATCAACGATCTGACCGACATGCTAGACTTCGACTCCGGAGACATCGACGGTATGGACGACGATGCCGGAGACGACCAAGAACCAGCGCCTACTGGGCACTGGAAAGCCACCTCAACTCACGACGTATACATGGTGGATGCGCCAAAAGGAAGCGATAACAAGGAACAACGGGACGTGGCGAAGGACAACTCCCCCGACAAACAACCAAAACAGTGACGCAAGCGCCGCCCGAAGTCCCGCCTCGATAACAGCGACACCCATACTGACCCGGCCTTAGAGCAGGGTGAAGCAGTGGACGACGAACATGCCACCAAGCAACCATCCGAACAGGATGAATTGGACAAGCAACCCATCCCCGGCGAAAACAACAGTCCAGACGATCTCACGCCGGACACATCACCGGAGCATAAGAACCTTCATAAAAGGCTCGTCGCCACTGCAAGAAGTTTGAAGAAGCAAAAGCGGAAGCTCAAAACAGCAGAGGACGCACTCAGAATGAGAAGGAGCAAAGTACTCAATACCGCAGATAAATATGGTGATAGTCACCGGGCAAAGAGCTACCCGAAGCGCAAGCTGTTGCCCGAATTTGACGAGGAGGCCGTAGCCCCCACAGTCAAAAAAAAAGAGGCCGCCTGGCCGGATAGACGACCAGAGGACAGGCTAAGAGCGGCAAGGGGCACCACACACAAGCCGGCACACGATCCACATAAGGATCCTCGCAAAAAGGATGACCCAGTCAGGTCCATCTATGGGCCAAAAAAGAAGACTCCAGGAAGCAACACAACCCGCCGAGTGTTTGAAGACAACGGCACACCCAAATACAGGGGCGCCGCACACCCACTATGTTTGACCAATGAGGTAGTGGATCATGAATTTCCAGCGGGATTCAAACCCGTGAACATAGAGGCATATGACGGAACAACATACCCCGGAGTCTGGATTGAGGATTATATCCTACACATACATATGGCCAGAGGAGATGACCTCCATGCCATAAAATACTTACCCCTCAAGCTCAAAAGCCTCCCGGAAAGCACCATTGGAAGTTGGGAAGAGCTCGAGGATGCATTTCGAGCAAATTTTCAGGGGACTTATGTCCGCCCTCCGGATGCAGAAGATCTAAGTCACATAACTCAACAGCCCGGAGAGTCAGCACGCAAATTCTGGAATAGGTTCCTCACCAAAAAGAACCAAATAGTTGACTGTCCGAACGCCGAAGCCTTAGCAGCCTTTAAGCATAACGTCCAAGACGAATGGCTCACCAGACACCTCGGCCAGGAAAAACCAAGAACAATGGCCGCACTAACAAGCCTCATGACCCGCTTTTGCGCGGGGGAAGACAGCTGGCTGGCTAGATGCAGCACCAGCGACCCGAGTACATCCGAAGTCAGGGATGGAAATGGGAAATCACGAAGCAGAAAAGATCAGCACCGCAATAAGGAAAATGGCCCAAATAGCACGACGGTGAACACCGGATTCAAAAGCTCTCGGCCGAATAATAAACACTTCCCCTCAAGGACAATAGTGACGAGCTATCCAACCTAAACAAAATTTTGGATAGGATATGTCAAATACATAGTACCCCCGGGAAGCCTGCAAACCATACCCACAGAGATTTTTGGGTCTTCAAGCAGTCCGGCCGACTTAACGCCGAACGCAAGGGGCTCGACACACCAAGCGAAGACGACGACGAACCCCACAAGCAGCACACCGGAAAACAGAAGACTTTCCCACTAGAAGTCAAAACAGTGAACTCACTTCATGTGATAACACGGAAACATAGTGCGGAACCTGCTATACCAGGACACCGTCCGCAGAATGGGGATAGACCCTACCAAAATTCACCGTAGCAGCACTTCCTTCAAAGGAGTGACGCCTGGCCTTTACGCCAAATGTACAGGCTCTCTACTACTAGAGGTCGTGTTCGGTTCATCCGACAACCTCCGTCGCAAAAAGCTCATTTTCCAAATCGTCCCATTCATAAGTAGCCATCAAGCACTACTGGGACGCGAAGCATTCGCCCGCTTTAACGCAATACCGCATTACGCGTCTCTTACACTTAAAATGCCTGGTCCACGCGGCATAATCTCAGTAAAGGATAAATCTGAGTGTTCCTCGACCACGGAAAACGTGAGACTGCGTTGACAGCCGCACACTAATCCGACCTTGCTGGTCAAAGCCCCTAAAAACAGGTCATTCAGACCTTGGACACGGTTAGGCGGGTCCGGCATAAATAAACAAGGGGCTTCCCCGCCGCATACCTCTTTACAAGGGGCTGCACGTATAAACAATGAGAGCCAATAAAGCTCAACTTTATCATACTTTATTTTAAATACATTTTTTGCACGATATTTTTCCAAACTAAGTTCTTCTCCTTTACAGATGAAGCACGTGCTACACCCGTCCAGGATACAGCACAACGGAGACACAGGCGCAGACGTGCAGCAGGGACCCGTTACAAGGATTCTTTTCAGATTAAGACCCTGCGTAAACCTTTCTTACTATCTCTTGTTGATACACATTCCCCGGTTTCTTACCATAACCAAGGAGGAGGCTGGCGTTTTGGCATCGGCCGCGTCAGAAGTTCTCGCCCGTACCTGGACACTAGGGGCTTAGGGCATTGTTCTGCCTAGTATCATAAAGACCGAATACCTCAGGGAGTGTTCGGCGTCTCGAGTTAGGCCTTATATGCATCAACTCCGAATCATGTCTTTGGTTAAATGTTGGGTTTGCCCGGCTCCTGTGTTTTGCTACCTTACGTTCCGCTCCATCGGCTAACGCGGCACCAGGAGAACTACTGTGATTGTGCCCCGGTTCGGCCGGGCGAGCACCTCAGTAGAGAAAGCCAAAAACTGACTGTCATGATATAGCGAGAGACTGGTCAACCACTCGATCGACTACTGGATTGTTTAGAATTCCTCCGCTTTGACGAAGGACCGCTTCCCGGTCAGGCACATACGCGCCCCGAGTTCGGAGAAGCGTGGTGCCTCTAGGGGCTATATAGTAGCCCCACCTTCGAGCTCCTATGGCTAAGTGAAAGTGATAAAGCATTATAGTCCGGTTGCCTAGTTTGCTACGTTATCACCTCCTTCAAAGGACCAAGACATTGGATTAAGTGTGAAAAAGCGCTTTTCTTTTTGCAAACACCCCCGCACCATGTGCGTGGGGGCTGAAGCCAAAGATTGCCATCTTTCAGGTTATACATACATATACGGCCGCACAGGAGATAGTTCAATACTTGAACGCACAAGTATAAAAAGCTATTGCATTATAAACATGATCTCACAAATCATACACGTCATTTGAACATAACATCTTTCGAGCACTGCGACTCTATTAAACGAGCGCCCTGCAGGACTTCCTCAAAATAGTGCTCGGCGGGTAATCGGCCTTTGTCCGAACCCTGGGATGCAACAGCGGTGGCATCCATCTCCGCCCAGTATGTCTTAACACGGGCAAGAGCCATCCGTGCACCCTATATGCATGCCGACTGCTACATCGCCTCGATATGCGGCACCGCCCGAAGGAATTGCTGCAACAAGCCAAAATAACTCTCCGGCTTGGGCCTTTCTGGCCACAGATGAGCCACCACATCTGTCATGGCAAGTCCGGACAGCCTATTCAGCTCAGCCCACTCCCCAACCGATCAGTCAACGGAAGTGGACGCTCCGGACTATGGAATTGAGACCAGAAAAGCTCTTCCATTTCGTAATCCTTCTGGCTTCGGAAGTGCACGACTGCGTCCGCCGCACTCGCCGCCAAATCCAGATAAGGATCCTCCGCACCACACAATTGGCCCAACTGAGCATACTTCGGATCTGTGAACTTCCTACGCAGCAGAAAGGGCTTTCCAGCCGCAATGTCTCCAGCCTGACACAGTTCCTCCTTCATAGCCCGCATCGCACTACGGGCATCCTTGGCTTCGGCGACGGCTTTCTTCAGGTCCTCTTGCTCCGCTCGGCGTTCTCTTTCAAGAACCTCATAGCGGTCGGTAACATCTTTTAATCTCACGGCCATTCCAGCCATCTCCTCCCTGCTTCGGCTGTGAACAGCCTTTTCGGCTTTTAGCTCTTCTGCTGCCTTCGAGGCAGCCGCATCACTTTTCCTGGCTTGCTCCTTGGCTTGAGCAAGCTCTGCTCCATCAGTCCGGCTGGCCACCGATCGTTCCACCACCTGCATGGGAAAGGCAACATTCTATAACTGAGATAATGATCCTTGGCACGCTGTCACTTTTGACAGCATACCAAGTCTCAGGGGCTACTATCTATACAGGGCGCACTCCATGTGCAAAACTGTCAAAAGGTATGTCATTTTTTGCATACCTCAAACCCCGTCAGTAAACTTCCGACGGCCTCATACAACCCGCTCTTGGCGGATGAGATCCTTTCAATCACCATACTCATTAATGTGCGGTGATCTTCTGAGATAGACGCCCTCTCGAGCAAATCCTGCAGCTCAACCGGCCGTACTCCAGTGGGTGCCGAACACCTCGGCCCCGCCGGACTCGGGGAGACCCTCCGTGATGACACCTCAGGGTCGTTCGCCCCGCCTGACGGGGCGGCAGATGGAGGTGTTTCGCTCTCCATCATCTCCAAACGAAGGTCTCCCGAAGATGAGCTCTGCTGAGAAGGGTTGAGATCCGAACTACAAGGTGAAAACTTCGGTTAACCTTAGAAATAAAGTAGGGATGTCCCCTATTACAAACCCCCCTATTACAAACCCCCCCTTTTTTTACTTACGGCTCGCTGGAGGGTTGATTCCTTTGGGGAGACTGTGCGGCCGGGGCTCTTCCCGGCACGGGGCGTTCCGGTGATTTCCTTCCCCGCTTTGAGGCCTTGGCCTTCGGGTCTTCGGAAGCGGTCCTCTTCTCCCCTTGGAGGGAGGGACCCTCGATTCCCCCCTTACTGCAAGCCTCCTTGGCAGAGGTGGTAGTTTCCCTGTGCTCCCCTTTGCCCTCCTCCGAAGGTGCAACCTCCAACATTTTAATTAACACGGGATCCGGTGTGGTCTCAGGGAGGGGGGGCGGACACCGCATCAATTTTGCTTGCGCTATCCACTCCTGTTCAAGGGATAGCTGGTTAAAAGGAAAACCCATGATGAATAAATGGACAATGTGTCCGGACATAGGGCTACTTACTTGAGTATCCGGGCGATTGCAGCTTAGGCCAGCGTCCTCGGTCAAGTTCGGACGCATCTCTTTTGATCTGAAGAACAATTCGTACATCTCCACGGGTGTCAAACCCATGAAGTGTTGGAGAGCTCGTGGTCCCTTCGGATTAAATTACCACAGGCGGAGGGGGCGACGTTTGCAGGGCAGAAGGCGCCGAATTACCATAACCTGCGTCACTACGACCAGATTGATCTCCCCTTCCTGGAGGTCTCGAATCCGGCCCTGCAACAGGGGTACGTCTTTAGACGGCCCCCAGTCAAGCCCTTTGTTGACCCATGACGTCAGCCGTTGTGGAAGGTCCGAGTGAAAGACGGGCGGCAGCCTCTGCTTGCTGCCCCTGGGAACGGTGATATAGAACCACTCCTGTTGCCACAAACCGAGCTCCTCCTAAAAAAGGCCCTCGGGCCATGGAGCATCGGCCCTCTTGTTTATAACCGCCCCGCCGCACTCTGCTTGATGCCCCGCGATCATCTTCGACTCCACGTTGAAGGTTTTGAGCCACAAGCCGAAGTGAGGGGTAGTGCGGAGGAAGGCTTCGCAGACGACAATGAATGATGAGATGTGGAGGATGGACTCCGGAGCCAAGTCGTGAAATTCCAACCCATAATAAAACATGAGCCCCCTCACGAAGGGATCCATTGGGAAGCCTAAGCCCCGACGGAGGTGAGACACGAACACAACACTCTCGCCGGGCTCGGGAGTAGGAATAACTTGCCCTTGGGCAGGCAACCTATGCGAGATATCGTAGGTTAAGTACCTGGCGTCTCTCATCTTGAGCACGTCCTCTTCCATGACGGAGGAGGGCATCCACCGGCCTCGTAGGTCGGAGCCAGACATTGTCGAAGGTCGAAAGTACCCGAATCTGGAGCCTTGGGTGTTGGAACTCGGGGCGAGGGGCGGATTCGATTGAGGGTTGAAGAAAAAGAACGGGCCTTGGTCTCATTATAAAGAGGGAGAATACCAAGAGCCGTCCCCGTGACCGTTTGGAACCCGCCTTCGATGGAGGGGGCGTGGCGACGGGCGCGGTTGGGTTACCCACGTCCGTATTAATGGGAATCCCGGGATAAGGGGAACACGATCTCTGCTTCTACAGGACGTGCCAAGGAAACCGCTTCGCTAAAACGCGCTGAGGTGGTACAATAAAAACAATTCGAGTAAAGGCTTGGTAGTGGTGTGACGTCACGCCACAAAATACGTCAGCAGATTGAACTTGTGTAGATATTATTCTCTCTATGGTGGTATGTGGAATTTATTTTGCAGAGCCGGACACTATCCTGGTGTTCACAATCTTCTATAAATTATTTGAAGAAGGAACCCGCCTTGCAACGCCGAAGACAATATGTGCGCCGGACTCGTCATCATTGAAGCCTGGTTCAGGGGCTACTGAGGGAGTCCTGGACTAAGGGTTGTCCGGATAGCCGAACCATCATCATCGGCCGGACTCCAAGACTATGAAGATACAAGATTGAAGACTTCGTCCCGTGTCCAGATGGGACTTTCCTTGGCGTGGAAGGCAAGCTTGGCAATACGGATATGTAGATCTCCTACCATTGTAACCGACTCTGTGTAACCCTAGCCCTCTCCGGTGTCTATATAAACCGGATGGCTTTAGTACCTAGGACGAACAACAATCATACCATAGGATAGCTTCTAGGGTTTAGCCTCCTCGATCTCGTGGTAGATCTACTCTTGTAATACCCACATCATCAATATCAGTCAAGCAGGACATAGGGTTTTACCTCCATCAAGAGGGCCCGAACCTTGGTAAAACATCGTGTCCCTTGTCTCCTGTTACCATCCGCCTAGACGCACAGTTCGGGACCCCCTACCCGAGATCCGCCAGTTTTGACACCGACACTACCCTTTTGTATTAAAGTACCAAGACTTTGGGCCCCCCGAGACGAGCTCGGGGACTGCCCTTTTTGTTATCTGTATGATATGAATCATGCCTCCGAGTATATTACTCTTTGATTAATACCGCGTGGCACCGGGCTCGACTAGTCGGCCCGGGGACTCGCCGCCTTGTGCTATGAGGTGCTTCCCGCATTCAGACAAGTAGTGTGTGGCGCCTAAGCCGTCTCCTGTCCAAAGTCGCAGCTCGCAGAGCGACTGTATGGTTGGCAGGAGTAAGGAAGAACGAGCGCCCATACGAAAAATGGCTAGGGAACCAGGGCACAAACATAGCCTAAAGACAGCCTCCAGTATCTGTTAAGCAAAAGCCGACTCATAAGTAGTCAAGCTTGCCGATTTCTACTAGCCTCTATTAAGGAAGGCCGACTCTTTGATAGTCATCTTGCCGCTTTCTATCTAACTTGTTAAAAAAGATTCTAAGATGGCCGAGTACTTGCCTTCCTAAAGTAGCCAAGCATTTGACCCAGCGGCATTCCGCAGAACGGTTGTCCGTCTGGCAAAGCGACAACTAAGGGAAGGCGGCAAAGGGAAAAAGCCAAAAGAGCGATGAACAAGAAAAGATAGAACTCGGATTAATATTTACATAGCATAGGCCCTTGGCCGAATTTTCGAACAGAAGTTCAAATTACACCCCGCGGGTGGAATTGTGCGAATTAACAAGTTCCTTAAAGACTTTCTAGAGCAGACAAAATAAAGCCAGAAGGCAGCCTAGGGAGCAGTAGATGGGTTTGGAGGGTCGGAGGAGACGGCGGTGCCAGGCGCCGGGGCGGCCGGCTGAGCAGTCTCGGCTTGATCGCCACCGGCGGCAGCCGGCTCGGTTGGACGCGGCTCGTTGCTGGAGGCACGATCGAGCTGAGACTGGTCGCCCGCTTCGACTTCTGGCGCCTCCGTCTCGCCTTGGTCCTCCGCCTCGCCTTCCTCCTCGGTGCTGGAGTCAATCACCTCCTCCGAGTCCTCGCCGTAGTCCGGGTTCATCCCGAACCACTCCGGCGGCACCTCCTCGCCGCCTGCAGCCAGCTCAGGGATGAAGATACTGGTGTCCGTGTAGTCGGCAATCGCCACCGCACGCTCGACAAGGGCACCCTCCACTGCCACCAGCTCTGCCTGGGCCTCTGACCGGAACGCGGCTAGCCAGTCCAGGTCCAGCCCCGGATACCACACCTTGACAAATTCCAAGGCCCGGCGCGCTCCGGCCTGGGCCGAGGAACCCTTCCAAGCTTCAAGACGGCCAGCTGTGACCTCCAGCCAGTCGGCGGTCCGACTGGTGGTGCGCAGGGCCGGCATGTCTGGCCACAGAGCGGCAACCGCTTGGGCACCGGCACGCTGAAGCTGGCGCATCAGCTGATGGGCCGGGCGAAGACGGGCCTCGATGCTTAAAAGCTGCTCGTCGACGGTCTGGGGGGCGTTAGCGGTGATCTCTGTGCCGCTCGCCCTCCGCATCTCGCGATCAGCCTCGATGGCCTGAGTGACTGCCTGCGAGTGGCCAAGGAAGAAGTCTGCCAAGACAAAAAAGAACCGAGTCGAAAAAATCAGAAGTCAGCCCGACCTATAGTCGGAAGCTCGAAGAAAGAAAGAAAGAAAAGAAACTCACCGTCGACGATGTCCACGATCTCATGGAAGCCGGAGGTCAGCATCGCCTCCCTATCAGTCCAGGAGGAGCGCTCGCTCTCGAACTCGGCCAGGAGAGCAGCCTCCTTCTTCTCGGCCTCGTCCTGCGCCTTCTTGAGTAGCTCCTTCTGCTCGGCCAGCTGCGCAACCAGCAGGTCACGCTCCGTGGCAAGTCCACTGCACTCCTCCCCCTTGGCGCGCAAGGCGGTGTTGGCCTCGCCCAGCTTCTCCTGAAGAGCGGCGTTGGCCCCTAAAGAAGAAAAAAGAGAAAAGACGATAAGTCGTCAACAAAGAAGGTCACTGAGAAGATCCGGCCCGACTGCTCAGCAGTTGGCCCGAATCTCGGGGACTACAGCCCGCGGGTGCGCCAGCGCACCCCCGCGAAAAAGAAGAAGGACTCACTCCGGCTCTCCGACAAGTCAGTGGTCCGCCTTCCTAGCTCCTCAACATTGCGATTGAAGGCGGTAGCACGAAGGTTGTGATACTCCTGTAGTAAGCATTTCAGATAAATTTAAATACTTGGAACTCGCCAGAGGGAGTTCCGAGCCGCCTGCTCAGCAGCCGACTCGAAACTCGGGGACTACACTCACTGGGTGCGCTGGCGCGCCCCCACAGAGAAGAACAAGAAAAACAAGAATCAAAGAGGAAGGCGTATTCGGACGGCTGTTCGCGCTGCCAGATGCGCCCTGGTGCAGTTTTGAAGGGCGTCGCCCTCAGCTCGCAGCTTTGCCTGGATGTCGAAAAGCGCCTGGTTCCGCGACCCTGTGCCGCCTCCACACAACCACCCAACGGGCGCGGCGCTCGTCGCCTCGGCGTCTGGGATGGCCGAGCTGGCGGCACCAGTCTCCAAGGGCCGCGGCGCTGAAGTCGCCCTCTCAAGACGGAGGCGCACTGGCGAGGCGACTTGGAGAAGCAGCCTCGCCTCAGACTCGTCCATGGTCGGCGGCACCGGCGGGCCTGCCAGCTATTCTCCACGCGCGCTCCCAGACGGCGGCGGAGGCGGCGGTGGCGGCACGAGCATGTCCGACATGGAGGCCTCGCCGCTTTCCTTCTCCACGACGGGGTTCTCGGCGCCGGCTTCTCCAGTCTGCCCCGTGAACTCCAAGGGCGGCGGCGCAGAGGACAGCGGGATGACGAACAACACCGATTGGCGGTGTGCGGCCTCCTCGGCTTGCCGCCTTGCTGCAACGGCGGCTTCGGCCTCTTCCAGTTTTTTTGGGCAGAGGCCGCGACCTTCTCAGCCTCCGCCTTCTCCAGGCAGTCGGCCTCATCCTCGTCGCGCTTCTCCCGCGCGTTTCGCTCCGTCGCCTCCCGGAGGTCGTCGGCAGGGTCAACCCGCCGAGTGTTGGCTGACGTCTCCGCCGACCCCATGGCGGAGGGGACGGCGACCCTCTCAAGGGTAAGGGGAGCCCTGAAGCAAAAAGGGAATGAAAAAAGGAAACTCGGACGAGATTCACCAAAGAAAAATAAAGACGAAGGAGGAAACACTTACGCAGAGACTAGCGGCAGCCTCTTCACTTCCTTGCGGAAGCGGTTGGCCCTCGCAGCCGCCTCCTCCCGTCTGGTCGCGGCGGCCGCCCCCTTGAGCTTCTTCGGCTTGCCGCCAAATGAACTCGGCCCAGTCTGGCGCCTCTTCAAGCCGCCTTGGCCGGCCAGGCCGGCGGAGGAACCCGCACCCGATGGGCCGGCCCTTGGCTGGTGGCGCGGGACGACTTCCCCTTTGGCGTCGTCATCAGGCCAGTCGGCGAAGGTGGCCGAGGGCCTGAGGCCACCTCCCGCTCCTCCTCCCCCGCCTTCGGCGTCGGCCTCCATCGCCGCCGCCCCCAAGTCGGGGTCGTCGACGTCGCTCTCCGCTCGGTCGGAGAAGAACTCGCGGGGCGGTCTCGTGACGCCGGCTGCGGGCTGCATGAGGGGGTTCTAATTCAAAGAAACCAATGAAAATCAGAAGTCGGAGTCGGCTATGAAGAAGACAAAGAAATAAAGAGATGCGACTTACCACTAGAGGGGGGTTGGCGCGCGAGTACGGCTCCTTGGCGAACTGCCAGTCCTCCCCGAGCTCGCAGTTCGTGATGTGGTTCACCATGTTTGCCACCTCTGTGCTGGGCATTTCCCTGGTGCACATCCGACTCAGGTCCCGGTGGTCACTCATCTGACTGATCAGATGAGGCCGGCCTTGAAGAGGGAGGACTCGGCGCACCACAAAGGCGGCCAGCAAGTCGGCTCCAACGAGGCCCTCCGACTGCGTCAGAACTCGGAGCCGCGCCACGGCGGGGCTTTGGCGGGAGTCAGCGTCTTGGCTCGATGAGACCAGCTGGGGAGCCTCCCAGCCGGTGCGCCGGCTTCATAAGGCGGCAGATTGACCCAGTCCTCGTCGGGGGCAATGCTCTTCACGTAGAAGGATGACCGTTGCCACATCTTCACCGATTTGATTAACGCGATGGCGGGAAATGGATTGTCGGCCGTCGACCGCCGCATCACGATGAAGGCGCCGCATTGAGCTGGCACGCCGGCGACGTGCGTGCCGAGCTTGGATGAGAATAATTCTCCCCACAACTCGATGGTGGGGAGGACGCCAAGGAAGCCTTTGCACAGGGTGGCGAAGGCAGACAGCAGCACCACTATGTTTGGGGTGAGGTGGTGCGGCTGGAGCCCGTGGAACTCCAGGAAGGAACGTAAGAAGCCGCTCGCCGGCAACCCCAGGCCGCGCATGAGGTGTGAGCGGAAGATGACCCGCTCGCCCTCCTCCGGCGCCGGCAATATCTCCCCCTCCGGTGCGGCGCGGGCGCGCACGAGGTCTGCATCGGGGAGGCGGCGTGTCCTGCGGAGGAACTCGATGTGGTCATCATTCACCTCCGAGCCGTCCCACACGCCGGAGCGCACGGCGGGAGCCGCGGCGGCGGAGGAATAGCTCATCGCTGTTGGTGCGGTGTGTTTCTGCTCGACGGCGGCAAGAGGAAGGATGGGAGGCAAGAGGAGGCGGGGGAGCAGGGAAGATGGGCGCGCGTGCTTTGCGCGCAGTAACGACGTGGGAAACCCAACCGTCCGCATGGCCACAGCGGATCCGTTCACATGCCGAGGCGCGGTAGTGGCGGGCCCCGCCTGACGGCCCGTCCCGTTGCACGTGTGGGTAGGCAGACTATCCTCGCCGTGTGGCACCGCGCGATAGGACCGCGTCAGGCGGCCGCGGGGAAGCGTATCAGGCACACCGCCTGATCTCCCGCCACGACTCTCGAACTCTCTATGAAGCAAGACGGCCCTCTGTGAATCCGATTTTCGGACAGTCGGACTGAAGGAAGACGGCAAGCGAAGTCCTAGAAGAATGAAACTGTTGAGGCCCCACGACGCAGTATCCACGGGGCCTCACCAGCTTCGGGGACTACTGTCGGAGTAATGGGCCACGGGTAGGTTAACCCGAGCCCCACGACCTTTTAAGACATTAGGACAAGTAGCGCCGCTCATGCCGAGTCCCAGCGGGGACTCCAAGACGAGCCGAGTCCCAGACGGCGACTCCAAGATATACCGAGTCCCAGACGGCGACTCCGCGATAAGCCAAGTCCCAGACGGCGACTCCAAGACGAGCCGAGTCCCAGACGGCGACCCAAAGATAAGCCGAGTCCCAGACGGCGACTCCACGATAAGCCGAGTCCCAGACGACGACTCCAAGATAAGCCGACTCATGGCCGGCGACTTCCACCCTTGTCTCAAAGGACGAGGCGGGGTACGGCCACGGCGCGGCCGTCCCCCTCCCCTGCTTACAAGGGGTTGGCATGGCTACAGTAAGCTGTATCGATGAAGATCTCCGGTGTGGCGCGGCACTGTTGCCATGCCTGCCCTGACCTCAGCCACAGTGGGCGGCGCACTGTGCCCACGACGCCGGCCTGTACGACCCAAGGGTGGCGGGGCCGCCCGTCAGTGGATAGACCAAAGACGGCACGAGCTCCCCAGAGATGGACCCGTGGGAGTCAGCCCCCTGGAGTCGGCCGACTCCTCTCATGGGCCCCGCACTCCATTAATCAGACAAGATGGGGAATGGCGATAGTGAACGCACGCCAGACGGCGGCGCTGTTGCCACGACCACATGACCAAGCCAGCATCATCAGGAGTACCGCTACAGTATTAGGCCTGTCCGCGGGGCCCGCCAGTCGGCGGGCCCCAATAGTCGGCAGAGAGGACGACGGCCTAAGAGACAGACGGCTGGCACCCGCGCCCAGCCGGATTACCATTGTACCCCTGGGGGGTAGGCCTATATAACCCCCCCAAGAAGCCCATGCAAAGGGCTGGACCCCAGATAGAGATAGACCATATAGCATAGGAAGGAGAGAGCTAGCCTTGCCCTCTCCTACCTCCAGAAACAGCTCGAGGAGCACCATTGTAACCACTTTGCCATAGTGACCATGCGGAGACCCCGCAGAGCAGCAGTAGGGGTGTTATCTCCTCGGAGAGCCCTGAAGCTGGGTAAGATCCGCTGGCGTGCATGTCTTCGCCTCATCCCGCTTCCGGGCACCGGCGACGTTCTACTCGCTTCCACCATGATAAGCCATCCTTTGGCATATGTCGTACCCAACCCCCGACACACTTGAAGGAAAATGCAAACGTATTCAACGATAAGCCAAGTTCAGATAGCATCCTACGGATTCGGAAGTGCTCAGGCATCAAGCCTGTAAAATTTTATCGGTTATAGAACCACTCGGCATTCCGAGGCAAATTTAAAGCATCAAGTATAGAAGTTTTTTACTCCTCGGGTGGAGGACTGGAAGGTGCTACAAACTGATCCAGGCCGATTCCATCTGCAATCCGAGTGGCAGCAGCAATGAAGGTCTCCATGAACAATTGGAAGTCATGCTTCTCGGTATTGGCCACTTTGAGGGACGCCAGCTTGTCCTCCCGCGCATCCTTGCAGTGAACACGGACCAGAGACAGGGCAACATCAGCACCACACCTGGCAGAAGACTCCTTCCATTCCTGCACTTGACCTGGAACTTCATTCAGTCAAGTCATCAGAGACTCGAGGTCATTTTGAAGCATCTCTCTCGGCCAGAGTGTCGTGTCGATTCGCGACGCCGCAACCTTCAGTCGAGCAAGGTAGTCGACCACACCGGCAACACGAGACTCCAGTCGGAGCATGTTCATGGCAGTTTCGTCCTTCACAGGGGAGTTAATGGGATCCAAGCCTGTCTCCACTCGGCAGGTCTCCTCCTCGAAGTTTTGGCAGAATTCTGTAAACACAAGTCAAAGATAAACTAGCAGATCTACGATGAGTCGACGATAACAAGTCAGTCGGGTGAGAGAGGTTACCCTCAAGCATGATGAACAACTTCTTGGCGAGCCCTCCCAGATAAGCCTCCAGATCGTTCTTCTTCCCCACCAGCTCACTAGCCTTGTCACTCAGAGAAATCTTGTCATTCTTCAGATGGCTGACTTCCTTGTTGGCCGCGTCGAGAGCAGCTTCCAAGTTGGCGTTCTCCTCTTCAAGTTTATCGACTGAAGCCAGCTTCTCTTCCGCAAGCTTCGTCTTGTCCAAAGCTGCCTTCTGTGCCTCGGCAAGTTCCTGGTCCTTCTTCTTTAGAGCCTCCGCCATTTTAACTGGGAAAGGACGACGAGATTAGAATCAGGAATGGACAGAAAGATAAAGACAGTTACCGAGTTCTCACCAATCATACCTTTTGTTCCGTCCTTTGCCTTCTGAAAGTTCTCCTGAACAAGCTTCAAGTCAAGGTCGAGCTGGATATGTTTGTTCTCCAACTCAGTATAGCGTGCCACAAGTTCACAAGATTTCTGCGAAGAATCAGTCGACAGATATCAAATAGAGGTTGCTTCCAAGTAACTAAGAGAAAAACCATAGCATTTCTAAGACTACAGTCGAATCAAAATGTTCAACAGTAGTCTCGGGGACTACACCCAGTGGGTGCACTCAGCGTGCCCCCACTGGTTCTACCGACTTGGTCCGATCAGTCGGCCAAAAAAAACAGGCTCTTCAGACTACAGTCGACTGCCAGTAGTCCACCGTAGTCTCGGAGACTACAGCCAGTGGGTGCACTCAACATGCCCCCACTGGTTCCAAGATTCCATTCGACATGGTCCGACCAGGCCGAGTAAATAAGTTAGAGTGCAGAAATTTCAAATATGAAGACTAGAGTCGACTGCCAGCAGTCCACCATAGTCTCGGGGACTACACCCAGTGGGTGTACTCAGCGTGCCCCCACCAATCCAAAAATTCAATCGACACACCCAGTGGGTGTACAGATACAAAGATCTTCGGAAAGAAAGTCTTCAGATAGCATATCCTAATAGAACAGGCGGTGGCCAACTAACCTGGACATTGCTCTGAAGGGCTGAGCTTGCATCATAAGCCGCTTGGCTGGCTTCCCGGATCGCCTTCACCTGCTCCATCATAATCCCCGCCTGGCATATAGCCTCCTTAGCAGCACCCGCTTGGTCCTCTGGGACGTGGTGTGTGGCGAAAAGGGAGGGCGGATCAGCAGTCGACGACGAAGGCCGGGCACTCGTCAGCGACACAGCAAAGGACACAGAATGCCGAGTGACATCACCACCTTCTTAAACCAGTACCTCAGGCACTGATGCAGTCCGAGTGGCCTTGCCAGCCGGCGCCTTTCTATTCTTCCTCACCCTCAATGGCACCTCGTCGTCATCATTAGGGAGATCAATGACATGATGAGGAGCTGCAAGATAAATCCAGAGTCAGAAATGAAAATCCAATCGACCAAAAGTGAAAATGCAAGAGAGCATACCAGGGTTGGAGGTGGCAGCGTCTTCCATTTCCTGGTCGTCGTTCTTGGCAGAGGTCTCGGAGGTAGCAGCATTGCAGATTTTAGAAATCAATCCATTAGTCGATGAGTCGACCAGAAGTTCGTCCGAGCTAAACAAGAAAACACAAGTTCTGCCGTTACCCGAAGATAGTGGGAATGGACATTCTCATCTTGGGCAAGGCCTTCGGCGGCCTTGATGGCTTCGGTTGTTTCGGTGCTTTCTCAGTCGGCGCCGGAGAAGCTGCCCGAGGGTGCTTGGACGACTGCATAACAGGCGCGACTGCTTTGCCACGCTCACCCATGGGGTCGTGGGCAAGCTTGGATTGCCTTTCCGTGCGAGGAGGATCGACTTCCTACTCCTCCTCCTCGCCGGAGCCGTCTTCATCCTCTTCCCCCTCGCCATCAGATTGCCACTCCTCCTCCTCGCTTTCACCTCCACTCGCCTCTCCCTCCTCGGCCTATTCCTGCGCCCCATTGGGCATCGAGTACATCTCAGTCGTGGCCTAGAAGACAAAAAACAAGACAAAAGTCAGTCGACTGATTTTAAGCAAACAGAATGGAGAAAGCAGAATCACAGTCGGAAATGCAAAATCGGACCTTGTCTACTTCGTATGATTGGTCGAGTGGGACAATCCTCCTGGCTCCTCGGGGGTTGTCTTTGTTCCCTGTGATGCTCGCCATCCACCGCTCCAGTGTGGCATCATCAATCTCCTACGGATGGATCCAAGTGGTGTCCTCAGTGCTAGAATACAACCACATTGGATGATCTCGGGCTTGGAGCGACTGGATGCATCGTCGGAGGAAGACCTCCAAGAGGTCCATGCCAGTCACCCCGTCACGGATGAACTGCACGACACGCTCGACCAGCACCTTCACCTGCGCCTTCTCTTCCGGGGCCACCTTCAAAGAGGAAGGCTTCCTCACTCGTTCCATGGAAAAAGGAGGGAGCCCTGTGGACTGCCCTGGCGTCGGCTGGTCTTTGCAGTAGAACCAGGTCGACTGCCATCCACGGACTGAGTCGGGTAAGATCATGGTCGGGAAGGAGTTTTTTCTTCTCAGCTGAACCCCAAGATCCCCACACATCTGAATCACTTGAGTTCTCTCGTCACTCGGATTGCCTTCTTCACCGTCTGGGAGCGACAGGTGAAGATGTGCTTGAAAAGACCCCAATGAGGCCGGCAACCCAAGAAATTCTCGCACAAGGACACGAAAGCAGCAAGGTGCACGATGGTGTTGATTGCGAAGTGGTGGAGTTGCGCCCCAAAGAAATTCAGAAATCCCCGAAAGAAAGGGTGAGGGGGCAAAGAAAACCCACGGTCGACGTGGGTGGCCAGGAGAACACACTCACCCTCCTGAGGCTGCGGCTCTGACTCCCTCCCCGGGAGCCGCGCCGATCCATGGGGGATCAGTCCTCCGTCGGCCAGGTCGTCAAGATCCGCTTGACTAATTGTCGAGCGGATCCAGTTGCCCTGGATCCAGCCCAGCGGCAGGCCGGTCCTTGATGACGATCCGCTCCGACTGGTTCCCCTTCCCTTCGCCTTCGACGTCGCCTTCTTCGCCCGCTTCAGGGCCGCCGTCTTCTCTTTCACCACCGTCACCGGCGAGGCGTGCGCGGAGCAGCGACGCGGAGGTGGAAACAAACGCGACGGAGAAGTCTGGAGAAGAGAGGGGAGAATGGGAACACAATATTCAAAAACCCCCGTCCGACGCCTTATATAAGGTTTCTTCCGAGTGACTGACATGTAGGCCCGGGCGATCCTGTCAAATCCCGCAACAGTCGCGTGCGCGATACATGGAGAAAAAGGTGGCATGGAGATCGAGGTGGCCCTGCCTTGTCCCATCCAATTACTGCGGCCTCGCCTCGTCCCGCGCGCTTCCCAAAATTCGAATCCCACAAAATCCGCGGGTTGCAGAACAACTCGTCAGACAAAAGATCTCCTCCGCTCTGTCACTCGGAGCTCTCCAAGTTAAAACTTCACTCGACAGATACAAAGAATGGATCAAGGCGACTGAAAAAGAAGTTGGTGCCGTCACCTAAAGTCCATTGATCCAGAACAAGACAAACTCATAGCATGAAAAATGGGTCGAAAGAATTCTCAACTCCTTCCCCACTCAAACCTCGATCCATTCAGGGGATAATGATGAAGCTATGTACCTGGGGTAGGGTCATGGACCTGTCCAAACTACCCTAGCCAAGGACATCTCTAGAAGAAACCACCTGTCAATCGACTCAGAAGTGTTCCACTCGACGAACTCGAGGACACTCGACCATGAAGCTAACCACTCGACCATGAAGCCAACCACTCGACGGCCAGGAGATCTAAAGTCACTCTTCACACCAGTAACGCCCAACCTTAATGTATCTTAAACAATGCATAACTGAGGGCCGGAGGGGTCGCGGACTCTATATAAGCCACCCCCCTCCTCGGTGTAAAGGGTTCGCACCCCTATAACTCATACGAATATAATCCAGTCAACCGCCTCCGGGCTCCGAGACGTAGGGTTGTTACTTCCTCCGAGAAGGGCCTGAACTCGTAAATCTCTTGCGTATGCAACTACTCCATAGCTAGGATCTTGCCTCTCCATTAGTACCCCCCCACACACACACACTACTGTCAGACTTAGAACCACGACTCCCCCTACCCGAGATCCGCCGCTTTTGACACTGATACCAACCGAAGGCCCATAAGATTTAGCGGACCATCATGGGCCGGCCCAGCTAAAGGCCCACAAGATTTTGCAGACCATAATGGGCCGGCCCAGCTAAAGGCCCACAAAATTTAGCGGACCATAATGGGTCGGCCCAGCTAAAGGCCCACATGATTTTGCAGACCATAATGGGCCGGCCCAGCTAAAGGCCCACAAGATGTTGCGGACCACAATGGGCCGGCCCAGCTAAAGGCCCACAAGATTCTGCAGACCATAATGGGCTGGCCCAGCTAAAGGCCCAACATTCTCTGTCAAATCGGCCCGTCAACGGCCTGTCCTAAACTTGTCATCAACGCGGCCCATGGTCACTTCTGGCCCGTTAACAGCCCGCTAAGTAATTGGGCTGAATTACGACCCGGTGTATTTCCGGCGTGTTAAAGGTCTAGCTTCATTTGGGTCCATTTACAGGCCATCAAAACTTTCGGCCCATAAATGACCGTGAAGGATTTGGGTCATATTCGGCCATGTCTGACATTCGGCCTGTTAGAGGCCCACTATAGATTTGGGCCACTTTTGGCCTTTTGTCATTTTCGGCCTGTTAATGCCGGACGAAAACCATGGGCCATATGTGGCCCAACGTCATATCGGGCCCATTAATGGCCCATATAAAAATGACGATAATCTAGCCCGACCGAAGTTCCGGCCTGTTAAAGGCCCGTGTATTAGGTCGGCGCATTTACGGCCCGTCCGAATTTTGGCCTGTCAAAGATCCGCATCGTAAATGGGCCACCATTTTGGCCTGCTAAGACCAGTGGGTTATTTGGCACAATCAGGGTCCAATCTCACTTTCGTTCTATTAAAGGTCCATGTTTTTATGGGCTCGAGATATTTACACGTGTAAACGGCCTATTTTTACTGAGGGCCCAAATTATGTTTAGGCCTGTTAAAGGCCCACTATGGGCATAGGCCTACCAGAAAAATATGAAAGCTTATGCTGATTTAGGCCCAGATATTTTTAGTGGGCTACATGGCAATTCCGGCCCGTAATCGTTTTTAGCCCAATTGGAATGGGCCCGACGAATGTTGGCATGTTGGGATCCTACGAAGCTTTCGGCTGAATACATTACTAAGATAAACCTACACTATACAAAAATAGCGTCGTAATTACTGCAGCCTGTGGCAGCATCATAAATGTTGTATCACAACAAAATAAATTCCAACCATACAACAAAAGGCATGTTGGCATAAAGTTTACTGTCCTTCCAGATAAATGCACCATCAGATGTATAGAAGCACAGAACATTTGACCTGAGTGCTAATGTTTCAGGCTATAGAATCTGATGGTGCAGCACGGTCTCCACCTTTTTTCCACCATTGCTCTTGAACAACGAAGCGAATTTCTAATAGTCTGGTTTCAAAACCATTCATATCTTGATGACATTTGTCAACCACTATTCTTGTTTTCGAAACGATGTCCATTATGGATTGGACTTGTGTCTGGAGCACAGATATATCACTCTGTCTAGCAGGAAGATTTTGTTCAGTAGGCGATTTGGACGAGGTTACCTTGACAACCAACCCAGAATTATGCAGGAGGGTGCTTTTTGCACTATTAGTGGAGAGATACTGACGCACTGTAGCAAGAGGTGACATTGTGCCTGTGGTAGCCTCGTCACCTTCAGGTGGTTGTGGCTGTTCAATCATTTGTTCCATAGCTTCCTGAAAGTTTGAACTTGTAGATTAGTGTACCAGATAAGTTACTAATGAGAAAAAAACCAAAGTTGGTTAAACGTTTATACATAACTTATTTTGGTGAACTACTGTAATACATTAGCATGTATTGTAGTGCCAACTACATAATAAAATCACTTTAAGAACATATGTCCATGTAGCATGCCTACTGTATTGTCTATTTACTCACATTCATGCCCTTCATCTTGCTGGTGTGGCAATCCTTGAAGATTTGCACTGCATTCAATTCAGGTTCTTTTTGGTCCGCACGAGCTTTCCTCTGTATTTGGAACAAGTCAATATAGATACGATAATATGGCATAAAAAAAAGAAGGAAGTAGCATCTCTTTACAAGAGCATCACAGTGTGCAATATAGCTACGAGATCCTGTTGTCTAATTGAATTTCACTTTAGAATGGTTGGTTTTGTTCTTCAAACAGTTAGCCTAGAAGAAGAGACACTTGTAAGGCACATATATAAATACAAGTTCAATATGTGGTCTGATCAAATACATATAGCCTACCTGATACTTTGGATTAGACCAGTGTTTAACGAGGGCGGTCCAGTCTTCATCTGTAATATATTCCACTGGAGATGTTTGGGCGATTTCATTGTTAGCCTTGCCTTCAAAGTGAGATTTTGTAAGGTGGTACCGATACTGTTGCAGAGCAGACTGAAAAACATGAGTGCATGCTGCTTTAGTTGCATCATCTTTCGGATCCAACTTGAACCTCATCTATTGAAAAAAGAATGTGAGTCTTATTAGGAGGAAGCTAGAAAGTATGGGACAGAGCAAGACAATATTACTAATTGCGATGAATAACATTACTTATGGATAAATGGTCAAATAAGGTGTTAAACGGGTTATTGTCTTTCTCATTCCTGTACTGAATCCACATTGGGAGGATACGTGCATGACACCTAACGGCAACGGCTGCCTCTGATACTAACTTGGCTGACTCTATAGCACCACATGGTCTTTTTAAACCTGCCTCAAAATGGATCTCCATTCTTCCTCCTATAGATTTTGTTAATCTGTCAAGCATTATCCCTGATGTCTGTTTCCGCTTGCGCCATGGTGCTAGTTCAACAACGAATATGGAAAGTGTTAGTGTACATCAAACTGTGAGAGTACATATAAAGGAGCATGCAACTGCAACTTGACTCGGTCAGGTACCATCTTGGTGTTGATGCTTATGAGGTTCGTCTGGTCTTGCCAAGTCCTGTTGCGTCAGCAGTGCTTCGGAAGTAGTGTTAGGTGTGAAGGCAGCTTGGGAACTGGCCAGTTCCGGAGCAAACGAACGAGTAACTCGTTGAGATGCTGGTACAGTTGAAGCAGATGCTGCAGCTGGTGGAGCAGGTGATACTGTGTTTGTAGATTTAGCTGGTGGACTTGGCCCTTCTACCGCACTATAAGTACCAGCAGAATCTCGATGGCAGATACTTTTCCGTTTCACCCGACGAGTAACTACACTCCCTACTATATTATTTTCCTTGCTCTTTTTTTGACTTTGCCATGTCAAGCTGTAACCACAACACAAAAAAAATAAAATCACTCTTCAGAACTCATTGATGCATGATACAGACAAGCAATACTTTGATGTAAGACAATCGTATGAGGATGGAATATGTAAGAAAAACAGGACGACATGACATATTCACAGCTACGATGTGCAAACTAAGCAGAAGGATTTTCAAGAAAATAGAAGTAATGCAAGCTAGACACCATATGAAAGATGCAACCAATATTACTCTGCCAAGTTAAAAGTGTCTTGTCATAAGTGGCAATTAAAAAAATTAGAAGCAGTACAACGTAGAAATCAATGCAAGATGCAACCACTATCAATCTGCCATGTTAAAAGCGTCCAATCATGAGTGACTGATGCGGGGTACACAACAGCGGTACTTTGATGTAAGAACATGGTATGATAGATAGATGCAGTGTATTCTAGACACAAAAAAGCCATGTCATATGCACATGTATAACGTATAAACTCAGCAGGTGCAATTTAATCAAAATAGAAGAAATACAGGCTAGAGAACATATGCAACATGAAACCAATTATCACACTGTCAACTTAGAGCAAGCACCTGCGATGGTGGAGTACAGGAGATGAACTCATCATGTAGACTTGGGACTTCAACTTCATTAGCAGTAGCAGTGGCAAATCTAGAGAGTCTCTGTTTGCATCGGTGCGGAGGACCACCAACATCCCCTAACTTACTCTTTTCCTTCCTATTTTCTGATATTGCCTTATGAAGTCAAAACCACAAGAAGATGAATAAAATTAGCTCTGCATAACTGGTTGATGCACGATACATATGAACACTACTTTGATGTAAGGCAAGCGCAGGATAGGAGGATGGATTATATACAAAAGAAGACAACATTTCATATTCACACGTACGATATGAGGATGGAATATGTATGAAAAAACAGTAAGCGGAAGGCATTTCAACAAAATTAGAAGAAATGAAAGCTAGGCACCATATGAACATGCAATCAATATCACTCTATCAGGTAAAAAGTGTCTCGTTGTAAGTGCCATTTCAAGAAATTAGAAGCAGTACAAGCTATAAGACAATGCAAGATGCAACCTACATCACAGTCCCAAGTTAAATGTGTCTTATGGGTAAGTGATCATTGCAGGTATAAGTTGTAAGCTACGCAGATGCAATTCAACATAATCAGAAGCAATACAAACTAGACATCATACGGAAAACACAACCACATATAACAGTTCCAAGTAAGAGCAAGCACCTGTGATGGTGGAGTAGGGGAGATGTGCTCATCATCTACACAACTACGTTGACTGTCTAGCCTTGCGTTGTCTTGTGAATCTTGTTGGGAGGATGGCGGAGTAGAATCTATAGAGAACCTCCATTTCAGTTGCTCGGAAGGACCACCATCATCCAATGCCTTGCCAATTTCCTTCAGCTTTATTGATTTTGCATTGTGAGGTCATACCGACAGGAAAATGGAATATAATTCGCTCTTCAGAACTCATTCATGCACGATACTGACGAACACTACTCTGATGAAAGGCAAAGTCATGATACAAGGATGGAATATGTACGAAAAAATGGACGGCTTGACATATTCACACCTATGATGTGGTAACTAAGCAGAAGGCACTTCAAAAATTAGAAACACTGCAAGACACCATATGGAAGGTGCAATCAATATCACTCTGCCAAGTTAAAACTGTCTCGTCATAGGTGGCGTTCATCAAACTAGAAGCAATACATGCTAGAAATCATATTCAAGATGCAAACCAATATCACACTGCCAACTTAAAGGTGTCCCAACATAAGTGACTGATGCAGGATGCACAAGAAGAGTAGTTTCATGTAAGAACATGGTGTGATAGACAGATATAGTATGTACCAAAAACAGGAAAGCGTGGCATATTCACATGTATCATGTGTAAGCTAAGCAGATGTAGTTTATACTAATTAGGAGCAATACGAGCTAGACACCATATGCAACATGCAACCAGATATCACACTGCCAAGTTAGAGCAAGCACCTTGGTTGGTGGAGTAGGGGAGCGGAGACTTGGACCTTGTAATGCACTATCAGTACAAGGAGAATCGGTACAGATGCTCCGTTTACGTTGCTGCAGAGGACCACCATCATCGCCTTCATTACTCTTTTCCTTCCTCTTTCTTGATTTTGCCTTGTCAAGTCATACCCATAAGAAAAAGGAATAAAATTTGCTCTTCAGAACTCATTGATGCATGATACTGACGAACACTACTTTCATGTAAGGAAGCCGCATGATAGCAGGATGGAATATGTATGAAAAACAGGATGGTGTGACATATTGACATGTATGATGTATATAGTGTAAACTAAGCACAAGGTGTTTAAACTTGTTAGAATCAATGCAAGCTAGAAAACATATGAAAGATGAAACCAATATCACTCTGCCAAATTAAAAAGGTACCCTAACACATGTATTTGACCAAATTAGAAGCAATACATGGCAACAGGCTAGAAATAATATGCAATATGCAACGAATAAAGGTGACTCATCATAAGTGATTGATGCAGGATACAGAAGAGAGGTAGTTTCATGTAAGAACAAGGTTAACACATAGATGTAGTGTGTACCAAAAATAGGAAGCATGTCATATTCACAGGTATAGTGTGTAAACTAAGAAGATGCAATTTACCCTAATTAGAAGCATTACAAGCTAGACACCGTATGCAACATGCAACCACATATCACACTACGAAGTTAGAGCAACCTGTGATGGTGGTGTAGGGGAAGTGCGGTCTTGAAGTACAGAGCTATGTTCAATATCTTCATTTAGGCTTGCTGTTTCTTGAGAATCATGTGGAGAGGATGAAATTGCATTCTTTATAAGAGTATTGCATCTCATATTAACCCACGCGCCTGAATGTCTCATCATAAGCGATAGATGCAGGATACACAAGAATAGTAGTTTGATGTAAGAACATGGTGTGATAGGCAGATGTAGTATGTACCAAAAACAGGAAGGTGTGTCATATTCACATGTATAATGTGTAAGCTAAGGAGATGCAATTTAACAAATTAGGAGCAATACAAGCTAGGCACCATATGCAACATGCAACCAGATATTAGAGCAAACACCTTGGGTTGTGGAGTAGGGGAGATGAGATTTGGAACTAGCACTGCAGTACGAGTAGCAGGAGAATCTGCAGAGATCATCTGTTTCGGTTGCTCCAGAGGACCACCATCATTCCGTGCCTTCGTCCTTTCAAATTTTGCCTTGTCAAGTAAACACGCAAGAAAAAGGAATGAAATTCGCACTTCCAAATTCGTTGATGCATGATACTGACGAACACAACTTTTATGTATGGCAACCACATTGTAGGAGGATGGAATATGTATGAAAAACGCTAAGCAAAAGGCATTTCAACAAATTTGAAGCAATGCAATCTAGACACCATATGAAAGATAAAAAAATCACTCTACCAAATTCGATGTATCTCATTATAAGTGGCACTTCAACAAATTAGAGGCAATACATGTTTGAAATGATATGCAAGATGCAACAAATATTACACTGTCAACTTGAAGGTGTATCGTCAGAAGTGATTGATGAGGGATACACAAGAAAAGTAGCTTGATGTAAGAACATGGTCAATAGAAAGACGTAGTATGTACCAAAAATAGGAAGGCATGTCATATTCACAGGTATAATGTGTTAACTAAGCAGATGCAATTTACCCTAATTAGAAGCATTACAAGGTAGACACCATATGCAACATGCAACCACATATCACACTGCCAAGTAAGAGCAAGCACCTGCGATGGTGGTGTGGGGGAATTGCGGTGATCAACTAGAGAGCTACGTTGACTATCTTCATTTAGCCTTGCTGTTTCTTGAGAATCATGTGGGGAGGATGACACTGCACTCTTTAAACGAGTAGGGCGTCTCACAGTAACCCACTCGGGTGACTATCTCATCATAAGTGATTGACGAGGGATACAAAAGAGCATTAGTTTGATGTACGAACATGGTTAATAGACATATGTAGTATGTATCAAAAATAGGAAGGCATGTCATTATCAAAGGTATAATGTGTAAAGTAAGCAGATGCAATTTAACCAAATTGGAAGCAATACAAGCTAGACACCATATGCAACATGCAACCACATTTGATAGAGAGAAGTTAAAGCAAGCACCTAGGATGGTTGTGTGTGGCAATTGAGATCGTCAACTGCAGAGCTACGTTTACTGTCTCCAACTACTAACACTGCACCCATTAGAGCGCTGAAACGCTTAGTGCTTATCTTCGAATTACACTCGAGCGACTTCTGTCTTTTCTTTTCTGCATTCATCAACACTGCGTCAGAGTCTGAAATACCCATGCATAAAAAACAATAGTGTGAGTATGGGTGAAGTGTGTGCACAATTACTACAGTGTAAAGGTAGCAGATAGCAGGTCGGTGAGAAATAAATGATGGGAGACAAATGATAGCTCTACAACATGCACGGCACACTAAATTACTACAGGATTCTATGAAAATAACAGTCGACTGAAAGCAAATAGGTCGTTCCATTTTTCTGCACCATCCGATGTACAAAGAACGGGCAGATCGCCTTCATCTACCTCCAGCCAGTCAGTGTTGATGATCTTCCTCGAAACGCCAGCGACCATCGGCCCAGTATTCCTCCCCTGCCTGCGCCCTCCCCTCGATCTCACCGCACCGCCGTGCTTGGCACCGCCCCCCGGCCATCCATTCAAGCCCCGCCGACCTCCAGATCAGGCGCAAGCAGCTCCTGCACCCCACACCCCTATGATAGACACCGATGTGCCGCTTCCCCGGGGAACAGGCGGACTAGGTGCTCCGCGCGCCTAAGCGGGTGCTGCTTCTTTTAATTGCGGTTCGACTGACCCTGAATTGAAATCCAGGCGGGCTACTGACCTCTAGCAAAGGTGAAATAGTAAAGGGAGGAAACCTTGTGCATTTAGTATCACGAAGAAGACGCAGTAAGAAGCGCTCAACTAGTTTCTTTCGTGGGATGAATATGGTGTGAGCAGAGACGTAAGATTTGCACGAATAAGGGAAGAGTACCTCTTTCTGCTGGCAGTGTTGTGTCCTCCTTCAATTTTTCCAACGATCTTCTTGTGGTTTGCTGGAAACGAGAAGTTGTGGAGGATGGTGGAACCTTGGACAAACCCATGGCCAAGTTGTTGAGTGTGGTGCGGTGGCCATCTGTCGGCGGCGGGGAACCAGATTCGAGGCGGCGAACGACGGTGTAGGGGAACAGCTCCGGTGCGGTGGACGGTTGCGATAGTGGAGCGGCAGCAGTGAGGCGCAGGACGGCGTGGTCGGAGTGGTTCTGGTACAGCGCACGTTGGTGTTGGCATCGTGGAGGCAGCTCTGCTTCGGCTTCAGCTGCTAATTCCTTGAGGGCGTTGCGGTTGCGGTTGCGTTGGGCGACGATGTCGGGGTACCGGATCCGGCGTGATGGAGGAGGGCGACGGTGGATTGGCCGCTATGGGGTGGAGGACGGAGGAGGCTGGGGTTTCACGGCTGGTGGAGAGGGCGTTTTGGCGCCCATGGAGTATGAATGGGGAAACAGAGGGAAGCGGGGAACTAAGGGGGAACAATGTTTCGGTTTGAGACGCACTTGTTTGAAATTTGGGGAAAGTTACAAACTTTGCCCCCATCTAAAATTTCGGACATATTGTGGGTTGGGGGTAGGACAGTAATCTCAGGTGTCCCAAATGTGGGCGGGATAGATTTCGGCCAAGCACATGGGTGTTTAGGCGCCCACGGCGTGTGAATGCTTCTCGGAGGCGGTTGAGACTGGCGTCTTGGTGAAGTTACAAACCTACCCCGGTTTAGACCTTTGGATATCGGGCCGATAGGCTACACGGGCAAGAGTCGGGACAGTAATTTCCTACCACCAAACATTAGTCTCGCGGTTTCGGGTGACCATAGGCCTATTTGGCGCTTCGTTCAATATTTGGGAGCAGAAGCATTAACGTTTTCGGTTCTCTTGAATTGAACTTTCAGGATTTGTCAAACTTCACAAATCTTTACTGTTGAAAATCCTAAAGCTATGATTATTTTGGAATGGAGGGGGTACATTTGAATATACATTGTACACGAGTATATATTAAAAAATATGCAACTTACCTCAGTTCATGCATGGTTCCAGATATAATCTCCTTGGTTGCAAAAAAAAAGTTAGATATGCGTATGAATATATATAGCATGTTCAAACTCACAACAAAGATTGATGCCCCCTTTTACATCTGATTTACAAATGCCATTATCTCGGGTTCAAATAGATGAATGCACTTCCTATGAATTCGAATCTTCGAAACCCCCTTTATGTTGAATTCGACATGTATTCTGTTTTGTAGCTAGCAATTTGGAATGTATCCATGCAAGTGACAAATGTATAAAGTGCTTCACACTAACAACATGGAGTGCACTAATTAATGTTTATATATGAATTGCAAAAGCATCCATTGCCTGTATTGCAAACTGCTCTCACTCTATGGATCGATAATATGAAATAAACACATGCACATGCTAGAATTCAATAGAGTATGGGTGTCTGATAGACCGATTTTCGTCCATACGCAATTTGCAAAATTCATGATCTCATCCAAAAATAAATGCCATTTATATTTTAAATTAATGCGTAGAACCTCCTTTTACACGTAGATGCACTATGCCTCGACCCGTTCTCACAAACACGTTATATATCTCTCTATCTAATGCATAAGTGCACACACTTTATATGCATTGGCATTTCTCTTTCACACATGCTCACAATCTCTCTCGGGGTGTCGGGGTGTCTCACACACATGCTCTCTCTGTTTCTCTCTCTCTCTCTCTTTCTGACTACTATGTACCACTCTTTTCACTAATCTCAGTTGGAAAACACTATTTCTCTCACATGCATATATACACACGCATGGTCTCTACTAGCCCTCTATACGCACATATATGTGCCTACGTGTCTCCCGCACGCACATTATCTTTAGGCCTCTCTCGCACACATTGCCCCCCCCCCATAGACACACCTCTCTCTTAGTAGTTGGCAGATATGATTTCATCATATCATTCGGTAGGATGTCCCTAGCTGTTAGGCTGGATGAAAATACGAGGCAAAGTTTTACCCTAGTTCGGACCCTTGCAGTTGAAGAAAGAGCCTACTCCTGGTACTGTATATTAGTGATAGGGGCGTGTACAAAGTACACGTGAATACCAGACATTGTGCATTTGTGTATACTATCGACAAACTAGCCCCCAAGCTTCTATAACATACTGGGGGCCTAGGGTTACAAATCATATATAGTCGGCTTATCACTAGTGGGGATAGAGTCCTCCGCGACTCTGGTAGCTTCATGTTGTATGTCGAGTCCTCCACATGGGTCTTCGTATAACGCGTCTCGGTCCAACCTATATGTGGCGCAGGATGGAACCGACCCATGAGTCTTCATGTTCACCCACCACAACTATAAATGATGTGCCCACCACACCACACACGCAATCGGCCACTAAGGGAATAAGCATATACAATAGTACAACAGTATCTAGCTCACAATACGTCTTCACATTTTGTTGATGGCACTGATGGACTTTGCATTTGATGTGTGCTTTGTATTTTGTTGGCGACACTTACGGTCATTGTATTTGAAGAGAAAGCACGATATGGTCACTGGACTTCAGAATAAGCTCATCACGGTCACCACATACATTTTGTCGTGCTGACCAACACGTGGTTGGATGGTTTGGAGGACAATGGTTTCTCGAGCCCACCAAGGTTAAAGTCCCGGTGCTCGCATTTATCTTATGTTAATTTTAGTATTCCCCGGCGATGTGCGTTCAGTGGAGGAGACGTTCCACTCGACTATGAGGCACCTATGGTGACTTCGTAAAATCTCAAGATCATATATGTTGGCCCACTCTCTCAAGTGTGCTCATAGGGGTAGGGTCCGCATGTGTGCGCTTATAGCGGTGAGTGCTTGCGCATATATATGAGCCCTTGCGTCTGTACCGTGTTAAACAAATACATGTCATGATTATACGGTCAGCGGCTCACCCGTACAACTCTGTGTTTTGTTGATGACACAATCAATTGACCAGTCAAACGTTCCACGCGGCGCAACTAGTGTTGCACCATCGGGGTGCGTAACCGTGGGGGCCACCTGTCAGCCCGTATATGAAAGAAAGAAAATGGTAGTTTGAGTCTATACTGTGTTAATAAAATAGGAGTACATTTTAGGGTGATCATACGGTCACTGGCTCACCATACAGCTCCGTAATTTGTTGATAACACGATCAATTGACCAGTCAAATGGTCCACATTCAGCAGTGCACATTACCATAGGGCCCACCTGTCAGCGCGTATATGAAGGACAGAAATGGTAATAAATTAGTGGTCAGTGGGTATTCAAAGTCGTGAGACCTTTGGTTGGGGGGCATTGATTGGGCGGTAGGGTGGGGATCGCCGGAGAAAAAGCTCGGTGCGGGGGGCCTAGAGGGATGGCCGGTGCGGCGGTGGACCGGCGGTGGGGAGTGGTTTCGGGGAGGGGCGGGCGGCGTAGCGGCACAAGCCGGCCGCGGGTGGCGGGGGCCGGCGGTTCGGCCGGTGGCGGCTGGCGGCTCAGGGGGGTGGAGTTTGGTGATAAACTGGAGGCCCTTGACTTTGTATCCAACGGCTGGAAAATCTAATGACCAGAGATTAAGAAGTCAGTCGACTAACGTGTAGCCTCACCCCGCATGTACACATGCATGCACGCAAGACACACACCCATGTAGGCGTGCAACACTGACACGTATACATAACATACACACGCACGCATGCTGACATGCAACACTGACACATACACATGCACTGACGAACACACGCACGTACGCGCCCATGCATGCAACACTGAAACGTACCCTTGCACGCACGCAACACTCGCATGCCTGCATGCACACAGCACACGACGCAAGACACACGCTCAACGCATACGTGCATGCACCCTTTGTTAAGGAGATGGATTGTTACGGGTATTAATCAATCTTATCTGTGATAAGTAGAACATTGATGTTTGCAACGGTCTTTATGAATCACAACGTATCGAACAGGCTATCAACATAGTAGGCTTATCTACATGAAAGAGATGACGTCACACTCAATGAACAATCATCGGTTTATGAAATGCCCGCTTCTGACCGCCTTGGCCCACCAAAGGTTCATCTGCTGTGCGCTGCCTGCGATGGGTCACTGACATGCAGGCCACGTACCCAAAGAGCCCACACGTTAGTGGAAGAATGGCGCGGTGTCCTAGGTCAGAGTCGAGGGCGCCACTCGCTGCGCGCCAGGCTGAACACGCCTCTTTCCCGCATTCAAACGCCTCCATGAAACCCGCCCGTGTGGAAGCCGAGAAACCCACTCTGAACACACGTCCGTTCATGACCGGGCCGACATTAAACGCAACACCGGCCGAGCTCCTCCCGTCCGCCATCTATTTAATCTCCTATTTAAACGAGGCCAAACGCCGGCCAAGAATCGCACACCTCCGCCGCTCCCCTATCTCCTCCTTCACCATTTTGTCCACTCTTACAATGGCTTACGAAGAGTAGTTATTCCGCATCCAAGCTGGCTGGGTAGCCCGCTGGATACGAGCTATGCAGCTCGCTGATCCACCTCCCTCCCCTCGCCCGACAGAGCCAGTTGCCGCCCCAGGCCGGCGCGCAGTTTAGCAACTCGCTGCTCCAGGCCAGCTCGACGAGGAGCGGCGCACGGGCGTCGTTGCTGCCGTCCATGCCGCCGCCTCGTACCACTTCTCCCATTTCTGTGGCCGAGACTCCCATACCGGCGGCCGTGCCATGCAAGCAGCGACAGAAGCCGGGTGTGCGGAGAGCGATGAGTCGGTGGCCAGCGCCTCCGCGTCCGCCGCCATCATCGAGGAGAAGTAGAACACGGGAGGCCGCCGCCGCTTGGGTCCCATGAAGGCCACCGCGGAGGCGACGCCGGCGTACACAGCAGGTGTCTTGCCGGATCCTTTTGTTGTGAGGACATTCATCGACCCTGCATGGTGATACGTCTCCAAAGTATCTATAATTTTTGCTTGTTCCATGCTATTATATTACCCCTTTTGGATGTTTATGGGCTTTATTTTACACATTTGTATCATTTTTGGGACTAACCTACTAACCGGAGGCCCAGGCCATATTGCTGTTTTTTTTGCCTATTTCATTATTTCGAAGAAAAGAAATATCAAACGGAGTCCAAACGGAATGAAACCTTCGGGAGCGTGATTTTTGGAACGAACGTGATCCGGAGAGCTTGGACTGCAAGTCAAGAAGCTGCCGATGAAGCCACGAGATAGGAGGCCGCCCCCTGTAGGGCGTGCCCCATGTCTCGTGGGCCCCTCGGGCGGCCACCGACGTACTTCTTCCTCCTATATATACCTACGTACCCTGAAAACATCCAAGAGCACCACGAAACACAATTTCCACCGTCGTAACCTTCTGTATCCGCGAGATCCCATCTTGGAGCCTTCGTCGGCACTCTGCCGGAGGGGGAATCGACCATGAAGGGCTTCTACATCAACATCCTTGCCCCTCCGATGAGTTGTGAGTAGTTTACCACAGACCTACGGGTCCATAGTTATTAGCTAGATGGCTTCTTCTCTCTTTTTGGATCTCAATACAATGTTCTCCCCCTCTCTTGTGGAGATCTATTCGATGTAATCTCTTTTTGCGGTGTGTTTGTTGAGATCCGATGAATTGTGGGTTTATGATCAAGTTTATCTATGAATAATATTTGAATCTTCTCTGAATTCTTTTATGTATGATTGAGTTATCTTTGCAAGTCTCTTCGAATTATCAGTTTGGTTTGGCCTACTAGATTGATCTTTCTTGCCATAGGAGAAGTGCTTAGCTTTGGGTTCAATCTTGCGGTGTTCTTACCCAGTGACAGAAAGGGTTGCAAGACACATATTGTATTGTTGCCATCGAGGATAACAAGATGGGGTTTATATCATATTGCATGAGTTTATCCCTCTACATCATGTCATCTGTCTTAATGCGTTACTCTGTTCTTATGAACTTAATACTCTAGATGCAGGCAGGAGTCGGTTGATGTGTGGAGTAATAGTAGTAGATGCAGGCAGGAGTCGGTCTACTTGTTATGGACGTGATGCCTATATACATGATCATGCCTAGATAATCTCATAACTATGCGCTTTTCTATCAATTGCTCGACAGTAATTTGTTCACCCACTGTAATACTTATGCTATCTTGAGAGAAGCCTCTAGTGAAACCTATGGCCCCCGGGTCTATCTCTTATCTTATTTGCTTTCAATCTACTTTATTTGCATCTTTACTTTTTACATCTATATTATAAAATACCAAAAATATATTTATCTTATCTTACTATCTTTATTAGATCTCACTTTCGCAAGTGGCCGTGAAGGGATTGACAACCCCTTTATTACGTTGGTTGCGAGTTCTCAGTTTGTTTGTGTAGGTGCGTGGGACTTTTGAGGAGCCTCCTACTGGATTGATACCTTGGTTCTCAAAACTGAGGGAAATACTTAAGCTACACTTGCTGCATCACCCTCTCCTCTTATGGGAAAACCAACGCTAGCTCAAGACGTAGCAAGAAGGATTTCTGGCGCCGTTGCCGGGGAGGTCTTCGCTCAAGTCAAGACATACCAAGTGCCCATCACAAACCCTTCTCCCTCGCATTTACATTATTTGCCATTTGCCTCTCGTTTTCCTCTCCCCCACTTCACCCTTGTCGTTTTATTCGCCCTCTCTTTTCGCTTGCCTTCTTTTGTGTGCTTTTTTGACCTTATGGTCGCGCCTAAGGGTCCTGACCACCTTCTCAGAAGGATGGATGAGATTGAATCAAATATTAGAAGCTTTATGAATTTGCAATTTGAGCATAATAACTTCTTTAGAAAAGAGCTTAAGGAACAAAAAAGTTTTTTGGGGTTTATGAACAAAGAGCTTGATGATATGAATAAACAATTCTATGGTGTTAACGCTCAAATTACCCGGGTTGAAAATGCTATAGCCAAAATTTCAGACAAGCAAGCCACCTTAGTCAATAAGATGGCCACTAAACCAGAAAAATTACCTGAACATAATGATGAGGATCTTAAAGTTATTAATGTGTCTCATATTAGATCTATACTTTGCAATATGAATTTTGATGATTATGGGACTGATGATGAATCAACTTTTCCTAGAAGGCGTCCCAAGAATTCAGAGTCTTTAGATTTTGATGCTAAATTTGGTAAAAGTGAGATTAGAGAATCCTCAACTTCTAATAGCATTGAATCTACTATCTCGGATTTCAAGGAATTTGATTATGATAATTGATCTTTAAAAGGTTGTATTTCCTTGTTGCAATCCGTTGTTAATTCTCCTCATGCTTATAGTCAAAACAAAGCTTTTACCAAACATATTGTTGATGCCTTGATGCAATCTTATGATGAGAAACTTAATTTGGAAGTTTCTATACCTAGAAAACTTAATGATGAGTGGGAACCTACTATAAAAAATAGAATTAAAGATTATGAGTGTTTTGCTTTGTGTGATTTGGCTGCTAGTGTTTCCATGATTCCGAAAACTTTATGTGATATTCTCGGTTTCCATGATCTTGAAGATTGCTCTTTAAATTTGTACCTTGCGGATTCCACCATTAAAAAGCCTATGGGGAGGATCAATGATGTTCTTATTGTTGCAAATAGAAATTTGGTACCCATAGATTTTATCGTTCTTGATATAGATTGCAATCTTTCTTGCCATATTATTCTTGGTAGACCTTTCCTTAGAACGATTGGTGCGATTATTGATATGAAGGAAGGGAACATTAGATTCAAATTTCCCTTAAAGAAAGGCATGGAGAAATTTCCAACAAAGAAGTCAAATTACCTTATGAATCTATCATGCTTGCTACTTATGAACTTAGTGCCAAAGATGACACTACTTAGATCTATCTTCGCTTTTATGCCTAGCTAGGGGCGTTAAACGATAGCGCTAGTTGGGAGGCAACCCAATTTTCTTTATGTTCTTTGTTTTTGTTCCTGTTTAGTGTTAAATTTTGTTTCTACTTTCTGTTTATATGTGTTTTCATGTTTTATTTAGTGTTTCTGCCAAGTAGAACCTATAGGATAAAATATGTTGATAGTTGATTTGATTCTGCTGAAAAACAGAAACTTTGCGCTCACGAGAAAAAAATCAATAAATCATAGGAATGAGATTTTGAATTGATTCTTTTTTATGCTGTTCAATAAACAAATTTTCCAGTACTTCCTATATTCGTAGGATTTTTAGAGTTCCAGAAGTTTGCGTTAGTTACAGATTGCTACAGACTGTTCTGTTTTTGACAGATTCTGTTTTTCGTGTGTTGTTTGCTTATTTCAATGCATCTATGGCTAGTAAATTAGTTTATAAACCATAAGGAAGTTGGAATACAGTAGGTTTAACACCTAAATAAATAAATAATGAGTTAATTGCAGTACTTTATGTGGTGATTTTGTTTTCTTTCACTAACGGAGCTTATAAGATTTCCTGTTGGGTTTTCTGCTGTGAAGTTTTCAAGTTTTGGGTAAAGCTTTTATGGACTATGGAGTAAAGGGTGGCAAGAGCCTAAGCTTGGGGATGCCCAAGGCACCCCAAGATATTCAAGAATAGCCAAAAGCCTAAGCTTGGGATGCCCCGGGAAGGCATCCCCTCTTTCGTCTTCGTTCATTGGTAACTTTACTTGGAACTATATTTTTATTCGCCACATGATATGTGTTTTGCTTGGAGCGTCGTGTATTATATTAGTCTTTGCTTTTTAGTTTGCCACAATCATCCTTTCTGAACACACCTTTTGGGAGAAGCCTACTTGATTAGAATTTGCTAGAATACTCTATGTGCTTCACTTATATCTTTTGAGCTTGATAGTTTTTGCTCTAGTGCTTCACTTATATCTTTTAGAGCACGGTGGTATATTAATTTTTAAGAAATTGCTAGTCTCTCATGCTTCACTTATATTATTTTGAGAGTCTTTTAGAACAGCATGGTTTTTGCTATTATCATAAAGTTGGTCCTAGAATGATGAGCATCCAAGTTGGGTATAATAAAAACTATCATAGGAAGTGAATTGGATGCTATGATCAATTTGATGCTTGATAATTGTTTTGAGATATGGAGGTAGTGATATTAAAGTCATGCTAGTTGGGTGATTATGAATTTAAAGAATGCTTGTGTTGAAGTTAGCAAGTCCTGTAGCATGCACGTATGGTTAAAGTTGTGTAACAAATTTGAAACATGAAGTGTACCTAGCTTGTGCATCCTTATGAGTGGCGGTCGGGGACGAGCGATGGTCTTTTGCTACCAATCTATCCCCCTAGGAGCATGCGCGTAGTACTTGATTTTTTATGACTTATAAATTTTTGCAATAAGTATATGAGTTCTTTTGACTAATGTTGAGTCCATGGATTATACGCACTTTTACCTTTCTGCCATTGCTAGCCTCTTCGGTACCGTGCATTGCCCTTTCTCACCTTGAGAGTTGGTGCAAACTTCGCCGGTGCATCCAAACCCCATGATAGGATAC
Source organism: Triticum dicoccoides (assembly GCF_002162155.2). NCBI lineage: Eukaryota > Viridiplantae > Streptophyta > Magnoliopsida > Poales > Poaceae > Triticum > Triticum dicoccoides. The sequence goes on from NC_041389.1 coordinate 680,821,257, forward strand.
GCTCTATCACACATAAACCTCCTCATATCTTCCTCAAAATAGCCACCATACCTACCTATTATGGCATTTCCATAGCCATTCCGAGATATATTGCCATGCAACTTTCCACCGTTCCGTTTATCATCATCATGACATATATTACTTTTGTCATATTGCCATTGCATGATCATGTAGTTGACATCGTATTTATGGCAAAGCCACCATGCATTATTTTTCATACATGTCACTCTTGATTCATTGCACCATCCCGGTACACCGCCGGAGGCATTCATATAGAGCCATATCTTGTTCTAGTTTCGAGTTGTAATTCATATGTTGTAATCAATAGAAGTGTGATGATCATCATTTTTAGAGCATTGCCCAAAGAAAAAAAAGAAAGGCCAAAAAAAGAAAGGCCCAAGAAAAAAAAGAAAAAAAGAAAAATAAATAAATAAATAAATAAATAAATAAAAAGGGCAATGCTACTATCTTTTTTTCCACACTTGTGCTTCAAAGTAGCACCTTGTTCTTCATGTAGCGAGTCTCATAAATTGTGCTTCAAAGTAGCACCATGTTTTTCATATAGTGAGTCTCATAAGTTGTCTTTTTCATACTAGTGGGAATTTTTCATTATAGAACTTGGCTTGTATATTCCTACGATGGGCTTCCTCAAATGCCCTAGGTCTTCGTGAGCAAGCAAGTTGGATGCACACCCACTAGTTTTCTTTTGTTGAGCATTTATTTATAGTTCTAGTGCATCCGTTGCATGGCAATCCCTACTCCTCATGTTGACATCAGTTGATGGGCATCTCCATAGCCCGTTGATTATCCTCGTCAGTGTGAGACTTTCTCTTTTTGTCTTCTCCACACAATCCCCATCATCATATTCTATTCCACCCATAGTGCTATATCCATGGCTCACGCTCATGTATTGCGTGAAGGTTGAAAAAGTTTGAGATTATTTAAGTATGAAACAATTGCTTGGCTTGTCATCGGGGGTATAGAAGTTGGGAACATCTTTTTGTTACGAAAATGGGGCATAGCATAACTATATGATTTTGTAGGGATGAACTTTCTTTTGCCATGTTATTTTGAGAAGACATGATTACTTTGATTAGTATGATTGAAGTGTCACTATTTCTTTTATCAATATGAACTTTTATTTTGTATTCATTTGGATCTGAACATTCATGCCACAATAAAGAAAATTACATTATGAATTATGCTAGATAGCATTCCACATCAAAAATTCTCTTTTTTTATCATTTACCTACTCGAGGACGAGCAGGAATTAAGCTTGGGGATGCTTGATACGTCTCCAATGTATCTATAGTTTTTGATTGCTCCATGCTATTATATTACCCCTTTTGGATGTTTATGGCCTTTGTTTTACACATTTATATCATTTTTGGGACTAACCTACTAACCGAAGGCCCAGCCCATATAGCTGTTTTTTGCCTATTTCAGTATTTCGAAGAAAAGGAATATCCAACTGAGTCCAAATGGAATGAAACCTTCGGGAGCGTGATCTTTGGAACGAACGTGATCCGGAGAGCTTGGAGTGCAAGTCAAGAAGCTGCCGAGGAAGCCACAAGATAGGAGGCCGCGCCCCCTGTAGGGCGCGCCCCCTGTCTCGTGGGCCCCTCGGGCGGCCACCGACGTACTTCTTCCTCCTATATATACCTACCTACCCCGAAAACATCGAGGAGCACCACGAAACACAATTTCCACCGCCGTAACCTTCTGTATCCACGAGATCCCATCTTAGAGCCTTCGCCGGCACTCTGCCGGAGGGGGAATCGACCACGGAGGGCTTCTACATCAACATCCTTGCCCCTCCGATGAGTTGTGAGTAGTTTACCACAGACCAACGGGTCCATAGTTATTAGCTAGATGGCTTCTTCTCTCTTTTTGGATCTCAATACAATGTTCTCCCCCTCTCTTGTGGAGATCTATTCGATGTAATCTCTTTTCGCGGTGTGTTTGTCGAGATCCGATGAATTGTGGGTTTATGATCAAGTTTATCTAAATAATATTTGAATCTTCTCTGAATTCTTTTATGTATGATTGAGTTATCTTTGCAAGTCTCTTCGAATTATCAGTTTGGTTTGGCCTACTAGATTGATCTTTCTTGCCATAGGAGAAGTGCTTAGCTTTGGGTTCAATCTTGCGGTGTTCTTACCCAGTGATAGAAAGGGTTTCAAGACACGTACTGTATTGTTCCCATCGAGGATAACAAGATGGGGTTTATATCATATTGCATGAGTTTATCCCTCTACATCATGTCATCTTGCTTAATGTGTTACTCTGTTCTTATGAACTTAATACTCTAGATGCAGGCAGTAGTCGGTCGATGTGTGGAGTAATAGTAGTAGATGCAGGCAGGAGTCGGTCTACTTGTTATGGACGTGATGCCTATATACATGATCATGCCTAGATAATCTCATAACTATGCGCTTTTCTATCAATTGCTCGACAGTAATTTGTTCACCCACCGTAATACTTATGCTATCTTGAGAGAAGCCTCTAGTGAAACCTATGGCCCCCGGGTATATCTCTTATCTTATTTGCTTTCAATCTACTTTATTTGCATCTTTACTTTTTGCATCTATATTATAAAATACCAAAAATATATTTATCTTATCTTACTATCTTTATTAGATCTCACTTTTTCAAGTGGCCGTGAAGGGATTGACAACCCCTTTATTGCGGTGCTTGCGAGTTCTCGGTTTGTTTGTGTAGGTGCGTGGGAATTTTGAGGAGCCTCCTACTGGATTGATACCTTGGTTCTCAAAACTGAGGGAAATACTTATGCTACAGTTGCTGCATCACCCTCTCCTCTTAGAGGAAAACCAATGCTAGCTCAAGACGTAGCACATGGGCTCCACGGAAGAGGGGAATGTTAGGATGAACTCGAGCCGGTGCCGGCCATGGCGAAGTAGTGGCCGGTGATGAACTCGAACTGGTGCCGGCCACCATCATCTTCGGCATCAGCCAATGATATCACTTGGGTAGTGGGAAAGCGAGCTGTCCTTTCGCTGAAGCATATACCTCCGGGGATCCCGGCAGTCCGGTGATCGTGCTGCCGGACATGAGGAACACAAATCGATCGGCGGGTGACCATTTAGGCCAGGTATTATATACATGTGCTGTCCAGAACTAGCATCGCGTAGTTCATTTGAATGCAATGAAATCCGTCATGTTTGTAGGAAAATGTGGTATTTTATATGATTTATGTCGTTGTTATATGAAATATCAGTTTGTCTACGTGTTTGCGTGAATTTTGTCCGGTTGGTTGAGTTGTTGTCATAATGTGTGCGGCTACGGTTGGATGGCGTAATTTGCGGGTCACCGGTCGGTCTGTGGGTGGCTCGGGTGGCGTTGTGGGACAAAAACACAGCTCATGCGAGCTCGTCTCCAACCTGCGTGCTGGAGGATGCATGAGCACCCGAGCCATTCCTCGTTCATCGGTGGCAAAGGCACTGGTGGACAAAAGGGTTGCCAATATTTTGGCTACCCCAGGCAAGATCCAAACAGCCCCTCCCAACAGATTCAAATCCCTCATTCCCCATGGAATTTTGCCATGTGTTGTTTTCATGGACTATCAAGATGCTCGTGCATTGCACGGAACATCAAGATGCATTTTTTACAAACTCCCGCATGCATGCAAGGGATAATTAATGTCCTCCTTTGCTAGTACAACGAGGCAAACACCATTAATATTGCATCGATTAGTGTTAGTGGCCTTGTATATCTGCAAATTGTAATTTTGATAGTGGTCCCTTGTATATAAAAATGGAGGGAGAAAGATGAGAGATAAGGTGAGGAGGAGTGGGGCATGGTGGTGACTGGTGGTCGGACTGGGCGGAGGCATGAGGATGGACGGCGCATTATGTCTAGGTTTGTATCTCTCTCACACACACCCACGTAGGTGGGGGACGTGCACGAAGAGAAGAGGTGCACGCACGACGCACGTACTCCCGTCTCTTTCCCAACCACAGCCACGCGGGTACACGGTGGAGCTCATTTCTGTACGAAAAGGCAGCCCACGTGGTAATTTGACACATGTACTGGTTGTCCACTTGGTGGAGGGAGGATCGTCTACCACGGGTGAACAAACAAATTGCGACTTGACGTGTTATGTTAAAAAAGAGGCAAACCATGTGGGGCCTACCTTAGAGGCAAGGCTCTATACACTAGAGTACTTTTGATGTGTCCCGTCAACTCATAGAACGAGAAGAAGCTTGCTTAGTACACCGTCTCCCCCGCCCACGGGCGCGGTGGCTCGCAGGATGAGGTGAAGCTTGCTTACGAGTAGTAGTACTACTGTACGCCTTACGCCTGCTCCCTCGCCCACACGTGCGGTGGCTCACAGCAGAAGGAGAAAATTTTACTACTCCCTCCGTTTACTCCTCGTCCCTACTATGTACCTTGGTTAGAGAGATTATCATATTGTTTGGAATATATACTCCCTCCGTTTCTTTTTAGTCTGCATATAAGGTTTGGTCAAAGTCAAGCTTCGCATAGTTTGACTAACTTTATATTAAAAAATATCAACATTTCAATATGAAATCAACATTTTCAGATGCACCATGAAATGTATTTTCATATTATATAATTTAAGTATTGTAGATGTTCATATTTTTTAATATAAATTTGGTCAAACTTTGTGTAGTTTGACTTTGACCAAAACTTATACGCGGAGTAAAAAGAAATGGAGGGAGTATGTCTTTAGTACTCCATCCTTTTACTTATACAAGTCCACTATAAAAATATACATTTTGCATCTATACAAGGCCACAAATAGTAATCAAGACAAAAGTTACTACTCCCTCCTTTCCAGTTTATGGCTCAATTTCAAAATCTCTCCAACCAAGGTAGACGGTGAGTGGTCGAATTAATTTCGTAGTTTGCACAAGTAATTAGTATGCTCGTTTTTCTCAAGAAGTTATGTTTACCGAGGATTTAATTAGAACGAATGCATGAATGACCACTAAATTTCCATGAACTTCTATATGCATTGGTGAGTTTCCTCTTGACACTGCTCGCATCAGGTGATCTAACGCACCTCGAAATCCAACATGTAATGATACTACTACTAGTAGTAGAATTGAGACTTATCAAACGGAAAAATGAATGTTTTTTAGATGAGCCCTATAAACCCTAGTGGGTACGTACTCCATAAAAACAGTTTTTTTTTCAAAACTAAGTCGCTCCCTTTCATGAATTATGTACTTCCTGTCGCCGACCTGTGGGACATATAGCAACCGGGTCGACGTGTCAAGCGCCAAATAACAGTGCAGAACAGCAGGGGGATGCACCCCACTCGTACCGGCCCAGTAGTAGTAATGAGAAATGAGACGTCAAATCACAATGCCGCACCTTCCCAGACGGACGAAGCAACCATTATTTCACACTTCGGTTCGCCATCATCTCAAACCATGTAGTATTGCTTCAGCCTCAAGAGGGACACACGCATCGCCTTGGTACATCATGACACATGGGACCGCGTGACAGGCCATGCTCCCCCGCCGATCGCTCGGTAAAATCACCTCATTTTTACTATACTTCCTCCGTATCGGTTTACTACATGGCATGCACGTCGTTCTAGGTTGAGAATTTAACTGGCTATATATGTGATGAATAGTACTCTAGCCTTTTAAAAACTGTATACTTTTGTACATTAGTAGTATCGATTGATTGCACCATGGAGCAAAAATTGAAATTAAAAAAAAGGTGGTACATATAGAGAGCGCTCGTCGCCAAATTATGCATATAGTACTATTAAAAAAGCTAGTACGTGCTTAATTGGGGTGCTAAATTCTATTAAAGAAATACTAGTAGTATGTACATACTGAAGAGTTAAAGTAACAAGAGGAAACATAACATAGTTCTGCTGGGGGCTCAGCACAACACACCCCTCAAATTAAACTAAGAACGCCTGAAATTAAACTATGCAACTAATACGGTAGACACTGCATTAGAACCACCATGAGCAACGATACTGACACCTTACTCACTCGGAGTCCTCGTCCACGTCCTCGACTTCATCCTTGTCCCTCTTCCTCTTGGCCGATACTTCTTTGCTTGAACCGCACAATTGGCTCTTGCTCTTCATCCGACCCTTGTAGATATTGAAACAAAGGTAGCCATACATTGTAGCGTAGTGGATGTGGTCTATATCTAGTACATTCCGCTGCCATGCATGACGATGAAACGTGTAATGAGGTTTCTCCAGTTTACGGTACGAAGTATGAACCATGGCTCCTGCCAGGGTCAGTATTGAAGGCTGACGAGAGGACACCAGCCGATTCTTCTGGAGGTCGAAGGGGTTGCCTACAACGAGGCCTATCCGACCCAGGACTTCTTTTTCGTTCCTAAAGTCTACAGTAATGAATTTGACTAGGTTGCTCTCGAGGAAATTCTTAAAATCCAGGCATTCAACATCGGCATGGCATATGTGGTAGACCAAGCATAAGTCATGCACGCAAACCTGGATCACGGCGGGCTTCTTCCTCTCTTCGTCCTTTATATCCTTCTCTCGTCCCAGGACTATGGTATACTCAACATCTAGCCTAGCGACCCACTCATCTGAGTTTTCGAACATGCGTCTGAAGCGAGAAAGGCATCCTTTCACCGTTGCGGAAGAACGGGTGTAGATGACGTCGAACTCATCGCCGGTGATGGTTCTAACCTTGTACTCACTGCCGATCATGGAGATTTGGGACGCCATGGATTTGGGAGGAGGGTTAGGATTAGTGGAACTGCCATAATGTGAAAAGGACAAGACGACTAGGAGCGCACCGTCGTAGTATTAAATGACGTGCGGGGACGAGTAGGAGCGAACTGCCAGCGTGCGAATTACAGGGTAGTGGCTTTCAATTCTCCCATGATACGGGCTTTCGTGAGCCCTTGGATCTGAGATCGAACGGTTGCATGGCGTGATTCTAGACCTATGGGTGAATATCCTATCCTGGAGGGTTATTCTGCAAATTTTCAGCAACTTAGCATGCGAACGTTTGATCTTAGATCCAAGGGCTGCCAGCAGCCCATATCATGGTCGTGCCTACCACGGCCGTCGCGTCGCACGCGCGATCGTGCCCTTGGAGATTTAACACGGTGCGTTAGGCTATCTGATGTTGGCATGTCATACATAGTCATCACTTAGTCACTCATACTACAACAAGGTTAGCTATAAGGTTGGCTATAAGTGTATTTTTTTACTTCTCTGTATCTCTTTCTTCGTACTCCCTCCGTCCCATAATATAAGAACGTTTTTGACACTAGTGTAGTGCCAAAAACGTTCTTATATTATGGGACACAGGGAGTACTTGTATTTATTGCATTTTCCAAGGAGTGACCTCTTCCAATGAAATGGTTTGCTTATTAGTTTTTTGTTGCTAAGTTTGCTTCATTTAATTATCTATAGACTCAAAATTGTCTTTTCACCTAGGTACACGCTCTTAGCACCTTTTCTTCCTTGGGTCACCAAACTAGTCTCTCTCTCCTTGATTAACTTGCCACATCAGACTTTATGCCCATGTGGCAAGCTTAGCACCTGTAGGAGCAAGTAAGTACAATAGTGCGCTTTACATGGCATTTTTGCATATGTGGAGGAAAGAGAGGCAAGGAAAAAGTGGAGAAGTGGGCTCTCATGCAAGACCAGCCTCTACTACAGTCTACATGGTGGAGCATTGGGAGAGGCACCTATAAGGAGGTGGTTAGGAATTGGGAGACTCACGCCGGTCGTAGCGCTGCAGTTAAAATAATAATGGCAAGTCAAATCATGGGGCCCCACCTGTCCAGCAATAACTCGCTGTCAAATCACACAGCTCTACATTTGCAGCAGCTTACTCCCTCGTCTTCTCACATCTCTGTCGAACCGACTAGGCAGAATTGCCCCGCCTACCGCGCAGGAAAAGCCCCGCCCTCGACTTTTAAATACAACTACATCCGCTTAAGAATCCAATGATATACTTTTTGTGACATAGTAACTCATATTTAGTTAGTCAAATGGATGACCTAGAACTACGTGCACGCCCTATAAACCGAGACGCCTAAAAATAAAAAACCGAGACGGAGAGGTTAGTTCAGCACATATCTTTTTAGATCAATATAGTCGGGATTCACCAAGGAGCAAAACCAAGTGGTAGGCTGCTCCTGTCGTGCTGGCGTAGCAACTCAAGCAGGGTCAGTCCTTACACGAAATGGGGACACACTTAACAGGACCCCTTTGGCCGACATGTGGCTCATCCATCGTCTTGTTCCACGTGTGATGCACCAAATTACAGTTCGGAGCAGCGGTTGGAATTGGAGGCACCCCGGTCGTAACGCCGCAGTAGTAGAAAATGAGCGATGAAGGGTCAAATCACAAAGCCCCACCTTTCCCGCATTAAGCTGGACGGACAAAACAACCATCATTTCACTCTAGGGTGCAAGAGCATAAAGAAAATAGAAAACAATGATGCGTGCGGCAGCTACCTAGGGCACCCTAGGGTAGGGGTCTCCAGATCCTTTTTTTGAAAGCACCTCCACTACAAATCGGCTTCTCCCTCGTCCTCTTGAAGAAAACCGATGATGATTGCAGCGGTAGGGTTTGTAGGAGTACTATGGCGTGCGGGGCCACGTCATAGTAAACGGGTTCGAGTCGATGCCTTAAATATGTGTGGGCCGCTTGGTTTTACGGGAATGAGGCAGCATTTTGGGTTCGGGGACCAGTGGAGATATAATATACGTACAAAAAATTGTGGACGTAGGTTCGACCGAAAGGCAATGATGCATGGGCCCTGCATTTTGATATAGATGGGGCCGTGTGAAGTTTGCTACTCTACTCGAAACTAGTAAGGTACACATGCATTGAACGCATGAGATTTTGAAACCAAATTATGAATAAATACACACTATAGCATGTAAAGCTTTGAGTCGTATATGCATGATGTAGATGTTCGTTTAGTTCTTATAGTTCATCTCATTAAAAATCAATTAGTTTTATAAAAATGTTAAGATTCATGGGGTTGTGCATTGCAAAGCATAAAGTAAAAAACAAATAATGGCAATTCATTTAGAAAAAAAATCAATTATGATACAGAAGATTCTAGAACAAAGGAGAAGTGCTTGTGTTTTGAGGTTTGTGCATTATGCTTAAGTTCAACCATGGAGTCTTCTAAATTGTACATGTGGCAGATCTGGTGGAATGTTGATGATATCCAACGGCCAGTAGTGCTCGGATTTGCCATCTCTGCATTGTCGGATTAGCTTCATCCAGCGACCATCTTTCAAAGTTATTGGCACACTATATAGTTCTTGTGCCATAGTTGCATGTTTAGGAAAAAAGCTACTAGTGGGTTGTACTATCTATTTAGGAATAGAAGAAGTATACATGGAAGTTGTAGGGAAAGAGATGACATGGAGCATCTCAATTCCTATGAGTAGGGATTGGAAAAGAGGTGTCATTTGGTTCACATCATAGGAACTTTTCTATTGAATCTAGAGATGACATGTATCTCAATTCCTATGAGGAGGGATTAGAAAAGAGGTGTAATTTGGTTCATATCATAGGAACTTTTCTATTGAATATACACTAATGTTTATTTTCCTTTGAAATTAAGGGAGTATAGGAATCCATTCATATTAACCAAGTGGCTCTAAAGCTATAGAAATGATATCATGTTTATTTCCTTTGAAATGTGGAGTATATGAATCTATTCCTATGAACCAATTGGCTCTAAAGAAAAAAATCCTATAAAAATCATATCATATAGAGTTCCTATGATATTCCTCGACACTAAAGGATGGTTGAAATTGTTGCGGGTGATACAATGGTCTTTCTTTGTAGACTCCTCACCCATCTTTATAGTTACCTCTCAAAGATGAATGAAATGATATATACAGGGTATTCTACATGTGCAATTTGGTAGACGAAAACTCGGTAAAAGTTTGCGAGGTTCGAATTTTCAATAAAGCTATATGCACTGCATTTTGGAACGGAGGGAGCATACGACAGTTGCTAACACTCACGTGGAAGATTTGTGTGTAGGAGGAGTGGCTGTTCTGTTAAATGACATGGCAAAACTGACATTGTCAGATGCCGATCTAATGGTCTTACGGCGTTCGTCAGGAAAAGGCTTGTGGCGAACGTTTGTCGGATAATGATTTACGGACACATGCATTGCATTGATACGTGCCCCCCTCTCTCTCACGCACACGCAACCTCACGAGTCACGACTCTCCTGAGTCCTCTCGCAGACTCGCACGTCGCACCCACCGTCTATCTGCAGGTAGACGTCAAGCACATATGTGCTCTTCACACCCTACCCTCAGAACTTCTAAAAAACAAAAGACATCGCGCACATTTTATTTTAGCTCATACGTCACACACTTATACTATTACCCTTGCGGCGAACGTTCTTTGGGCATAGTATATTATACTCTCATGAAGAGAAGCGGTGCACACACGCACTAGTTCTCTCACACCCACTCGCGGGTACATGTAGGAGCGCATTTTTTTGAAGCTGGTACAACAAAATCACTCCACTATATATATAAGCAGGAGCCTTAGGCTTGCTTTACTAGGCTTCCTCCCATTCACTCTCTCATGCTCTCCAGGTCTAAGCAAGACATAGGTGGCCACACTCTCTCTCAGCTCACAGCTGGTCACAAATCCGGCCGGACAACCTCGACCGGGGTAGGGGTGTAGGTGCATCATTCACGCTGTCGTCAGCGGTGAGGGAGGAGACCAATGGCTGCCCGCGCGTCCCGATCGGTGGCTGTGTGGTTCTCTCCGAGAGAGCGCCGGCTCGGGAGGGCCTCCAACCCCTTCTTCCTCCCTGCGGTATTGTGGCCAAGATGCGGCCTCCCGACACCGTCTTTGCCACATGCCGACGACCCTCAGGTATATATTCCTTCGAAACCTGCCTTGCTCTACTGCCCCAGCTCCCTTCATGTGGATCTTTTTCTACTTCCGTCCGCTGTTCCAAAGCCACCTAGACTTTTACTATTATTAGAGGTAAAGCTAGTTCATACAGCCGACTCTAAGCGTTGGTTCAAATAGGGAAGAAAGTGGGAAAGCTGTAGCATCAATCTAGGACTTGGTTCTAAGAGGAAACGGGGGAAAGTAGTAGATACTGGCTACCCAACCGGTCTCTTGGTTGAAAAGACGAAGAAAGCATGGTGGATGGCGAAGGGTGGGGGGAAGTGGACCTATCTCTTGGTTGAAAAAGGAAAGAAAGTGACGGGTATTGGGGGACAACGCAAATGAGAATGAGCAGGTCTAGATTTCCTGTGCTCACATAGGAAAATGTCACTGAGGAGATAAAAAATGGGACAAATGCAGACATGTTGCCTGAGTGTTTGCCGCTCTCGGCAGCACATCTGCCTCACCACTTTATTCCCCTGCTGTCCCTATGCCCATATCGCTACCATTAATGCAAAATCACATGAAGCATTAAGAAATGCCACCTAATGTCACTATAAGTAATGGTCTAGTGCCGTCGATAAATTGAAGCAATGCCACCACCATTTTATGAAGTGCTTCCGTCTTGCTTTATTTCCCATGAATTGTGTTTTTGCAGTTACACTTAAATCTCAGACCGCTAACATTGGTCCATCCCAGTGGAACTACACAAATTTGATTGCACATTTACTGACCATGTGCTACTCTCATGATAGTAATACTAATGCTATTGTTCTACATGTTAATCTAGTGGCATTTTTGATGCTATGTGATGCTACTTACTTAAGGACTCTTCATACTGTCAATCTAGTGCCAATTATAATACAATAGATGCTATTGTTAATCATACGCCATTGCAAATATCTGTCACTATTTAAATAACCGTATTTCGTATTTGCGCAAACAGGGATGTCTGTCTCTGTATCGTTTCTATCTGCAATCAAAAGCACACACCTCAGGTTTAGTACAACTGCGCAAAATGAGATGGCTATCCCTCGTAGCCGTCGTCTAACCTCCCGTATTCAAGGTATTCCTACATTGGTAGTAACTAAGGTAGAATGACCAACACAATCTAAAAGAAGCTGATTCGTACGTTTTACTTCCTGATTGCAGTGCAGGGACGAGCGAAAACAATTGCATCCTAGTCCGGAATGCACTTTCTACCAGTTCATCCATGGACCAAGGACTAGCTGGCACAGCTACACGGCGGGTTTTTGGACAGGTGCGCGGATAAGAGGCATTGTGGTCTGCTTATTTCTCTAAATAGCGGTGCTTAAATTTAGTGGAATGCACAAGAATTTCACCTGGTCAGTACACTACATGGTTCAGTTCAGCATTCCAGCTAAGACCACAATTATAATTGGTTATTCTGGAATGAGAGAACCTAACTCTGAATGGTGGCAAGAAGAAAAAACCAGAGTGAACTCCAGGAAATTTAAGCATGCCGGGAGGCCCTTTGCTCAGAGAAGCCTTGCTTGTTTTTTCCTGATTTGTAAACCTTCTCACAACTTTGTCTTTTGTTGTGAACTAGTATATGTTTGTTATGTTCTATGAATCATTGAGATGTATAAAATTGCTTAACTTATGCTTTTCAAGTTTTTTATGAAGACGAGTTTAATGTGAGTGTTCCACATGAGCGCTGGACTAGCGTCTGAACGTTTGGAATTTATTACATTGTGGCCTCAGTTAACTGCATGAACCACTGTAACAAGATACATAGTTGCTTATATGTCAGACAACAGATTGTTGATTGTTAGCTGGTCGATAGCCTAGTGTTGAAGCGAGCTGAGCCAATGTGCCGTGTTTTGCACAATTGCTTACAAGTGGGCTAGCACCAACAATGTTTACAAGTACTTATGTATACGTCGGCGCATAGTTCTCGAACGAGTGCTCTATTTCATCAAAACACACACTGCTCGTATGATAAACCGTGACAACTTATGCCTTACCATGCCATATTCATGAAAAAACTAGCGAGGATGCATCTATTTCGGCAACAATTACGATGGTTCTCACATGATTCATGGGCACACAAAAGTAGCACCAGTTCCCATAGACAGATTCAAACAGAGTACTAGCCCCAAAGGGGTCTATAACAGGCAAGGTTCGGATAATTAGACACAATCCAAACTACTATTAAACACTAGCTGGGGAAACTATTTCATGCCTCGATCTAATTTGGGCTGGACACAAGATGGACCTTGCCATGAACATCATCGAGGACGTCCCGTAGTAGCTCAATCATGTGAACCTTCATGAAGACAACCTTGTGGCCTTGCCACTGATAAACTTGTTTGTGGAGGCATGCCACGTCATCTTCCTGCGTAAGCTTGACAAGAACAGTATGCCTCACAAATGAAGGATTAGCTTTGAACTTCTTGTGCTTCAGTACACCCTGGACAACATGCCTGACAACAGTGAGGCTGGAATACAACTCTTCATTGGTATAACCACAAATGGCTTCCAGGATCCAACAGCCTAAGAACTATGTTTTCCCAGCGCGTATATTCAGGTCATCCGACTCATAGCGAGTGACATGTACAACCACACAATCCTTGTCTGCATCAGGGCTCTAATTGAAACAGAAACAAATTCTGAATTACTTTTCAGTATAAGAAACACAAGTTATTTAAACCACTAGGTATAGCATGGCATCAAAGCTAATAAAATTTTGCATTATTAATCACCACATACTTAGATGAAAAACCACAATCGAGATCGGCAAAGAAGAAAATCGCCTTGGGCAGCTCAGCGGGGGGTGGGGGGGACACATCCTCGAAGGGGGAAAACTGCTCCTGCAGTGCCACGGGGGCTGTAACCTCAAACGGGGCGTTGACCATCTCAGTAGTGGCCGTGAGCGTATCTGGGGTCAGTGTAGGACCTTGATAAGAGGTGTCTAGAGGGGGTGATTAGACACTAAGTACCAAAGTTGCAGTTTTTAGCCTTTTTAGAGTTTGAGTGGAGTTTAGGCACAAGTTTAGCATTCACAACACATAGCAAGAAAGCATGCAAAGAGTATATGAGCAGCGGAAAATAAAGCATGCAACTTGCAAGAATGTAAAGCGAAGGGATTGGAGGATTCAAACGCAATTGGAGACATGGATGTTTTTGGCGTGGTTCCGATAGGTGGTGCTATCGTACATCCACATTGATGGAGACTTCAACCCACGAAGGGTAACGGTTGCGCGAGTCCACGGAGGGCTCCACCCAAGAAGGGTCCACGAAGAAGCAACCTTGTCTATCCCACCATGGCCGTCGCCCACGAAGGACTTGCCTCACTAGCGGTAGATCTTCACGAAGTAGGCGATCTCCTTGCCCTTACAAACTCCTTGGTTCAACTCCACAATCTTGTCGGAGGCTCCCAAATGACACCTAGCCAATCTAGGAGACACCACTCTCCAAGAAGTAACAAATGGTGCGTTGATGATGAACTCCTTGCTCTTGTGCTTCAAATGATAGTCTCCCCAACACTCAACTCTCTCTCATAGGATTTGGATCTGGTGGAAAGAGGGTTTGAGTGGAAAGCAACTTGGGGAAGGCTAGAGATCAAGATTCATATGGTAGGAATGGAATATCTTGGCCTCAGCACATGAGTAGGTAGTTCTCTCTCAGAAATAGGATGCCGGAAGTGTAGGTTTAGTCTGATGGCTCTCTCCACGAATGAAGAGGAGGTGGAGGGGTAGCCTCCACAAAAAATCTAACCGTTACACACAATCTACCAAACTCGGTGGGACTAAATCGTTAAACTCGGTCAGACCGATTTAGCAAATAATGTGACCGTCAGGGTTTTCGGTGGGACCGAAATGCAACTCGGTAGGACCGATTCGGTTAGGGTTAGGGCATAACGTAATCTCGGTGAGACCGATTACACAAACTCGGTAGGACCGATTTTGGTAATTAGCTAACCAGAGAGTTGGTCAGGCAAACTCGGTTGGACCGATTATCAAACTCGGTGGGACCGATTTTGATAATAAGTTAACCAGAGAGTTTGCATTGTAATCTCGGTAGTACCGATTGCTCAAACTCGGTGAGACCGATTTTGATAATGGACATACGCAGAGAGATTACAATCCCATCTCGGTGAGACCGAGATCCCTATCGGTGAGACCGATTTGCCTAGGGTTTGTGGCAGTGGCTAAGACATCAAAACTCGGTGGCGCCGGATAGAAAGAATCAGTGGGGTCGAGTTTGACTTTAGGTTTAGGACATATGTGGAAGTGGGAAAGTAGTTGAGGGTTTTGGAGTATAACACAAAGCACATGAAGCAAGAGGCTCATTAAGCAACACCTCATCCCTCCTTGATAGTATTGGCTTTTCCTATAGACTCAATGTGATCTTGGATCACTGAAATGTAAAATGAAGAGTCTTGAGCTTCAAGCTTTAGCAAATCCTTTGTCCTTAGCATCTTGAAGGAGTTCCCACATCATTTAGTCCATGCCACTCCAATGTTGAACTTATCTGAAATATACTAGATCAAAGTGTTAGTCCAACAAGAGATATGTTATCATTAATTACCAAAACCACCTAGGGAGCACTTGTGCTTTCAATCTCCCCCTTTTTGGTAATTGATGACAACATACATCAAAGCTTTAGATAAGGATATGAAGAATAGCAAGTAAAGCTTTGGAAAGACATGTAACAAGCATAGGCTCCCCCTACATGTATGCAATCATGTGAATATGAAATATAGAAGCATGTGATAGCATAACCATGATAGAGCAGGCAATGTGTTACATGTATCTTGGCCATATGCATCAGAGCAAAAGAAAATATTAAAGGAAATACCTTCATGCCCATGAGTCCTTCTTGCAAATAGTATGTACATCAGCAAGAATTCCTCATACACATGATTGTGATGCATATACTTACCTTGTAGTCTTGAGTTGGCTTAGGATAGAATGAACCTGCGTAAACAAGGTTAGATAACACAGATGCACCTACTAGCCAGAGCAAACAGAAGAAACCACAAGAATACCAAGACTGGATGACATGTAGAGAGTGAGTATTGAGTACCACATTAGACATGTCCCCAAGAGTAAAGATATGCAATGAATTTAAATGATCTCTTTCCCTTAGATGTCTTGCTCCCCCTGAATCTAACATGGGATACTGGGAGAAGATAGGGAACAGAAAATCAGAGCTGAAAGGTACAAAGAACAGAGCTAATGCAAGCTAATGCAAATAAGCACATATGAACATGCCTTTCCCCTCAAGAGGACATGTGGCATCTCTCCTATTGAACACCAAGCATCTGGGATCCTTGAGAAATACTTTCTACTAGTATTTTCTCCCCCCCGGAGATCTCTCTCTCCCCTTGAAGGATCTCTCTCTCTAAATGATAAGCTTTGATGTGATCTCTCTCTCCCCCTTTGACATCAATTTCCAAGAAGGGCTTGATAAAGATGTAACCTCTCTCTCCCTCTGGAATTTGACGTGAATGGGTTTGATCCTTGAGTCACAACATAAAGCAATGATGAAAATGTGATGCTTGTAGAGGACAAGATTCATTGAGTGGAGTAGGATCAGAAGAAACACAGAATAAGTGGAAAACTGTTTTTCCTGTTGTGAAATCGGTGGCACCGAGTGGTATGCTTCGGTGGTACCGAGAGTTTTCGGTTGGACTGAAAATAACAAATCGGTGTAACCGAGTTCATCGCAGAGAAAACACTTGTCACCTCAGTTCACTAGACTAATAAGATCTCACAAAGATTTGCAAGGAATTTACTGAAAGATATGCAAGGAATTGGATGCAGAAAATGCAGAGAAAACAGAAAGAAATCTAGATGAAGTTTTTTTTGAAAGGGAAACACATATGCATGAGACAAATGCAAAAACACAGAAGAAAACACAAGGGAACTTCATCTAGAGATGGTCGGCAACGAAGTCACCTATGTTAGAGTATATTGATTTAGGAGTCAAGTGAGATCACTTGATCATAGGTCATACTCATCGTTTAAGCTCAAAATGGAGTTGCCATTTTTCGTTTAAGCATCTTGATGTATTCACATCTTGTCAAGTTGCTTTAGCTCATGTCTCGGAGTAAAGCTTCTCTAAGATGGAATAACATACCTTGGTTGGTGGTGTTGTCCATGTAGTTGAACTTGCGTGGGTTGCTCAAGGTTGATGTAGCTCATCAAGAAATTTGGAGCACCACTTGGAATTTGAGTCCATCTACCTACATGGGTTAGTTCTTGCAAGGAAGAGCACTTGGGTATCCAAAAATGACAATCATGAAACTCAACATAGAATTTGTCAAAGGATATGTTTGAATGGTTTCGTGCTTCCTTGTCTTCAACCACCTTGTGTAGAGACTTGGTGATGTAGAGATTGCTCAAGATATGAGTAGGTTTCAACCTCATGGAATTTGATTCAACCAAGTACCTACATGGGTTAGATAGCATGCAAGATACGATTATATCCAGGACATAAGATTGTCATCATAAGAGAAATATCAAGGATTAGTCATAAGCTCATGTCTTGCATGTATCCAATGGAGTTTCTACTCCAAGTTTGAAGCATCAATGATGTTCAATTCTCCTCTTAACCTGCAAAACACTTTCTCATCAAGAGGTTTAGTGAATATATCCGCTAATTGATTTTCGGTGCGAACATGCTTAAGATCAATGTCACCCTTAGCAACATGATCTCGAATGAAATGATGACGAACTTCAATATGCTTAGTTCGAGAATGTTGCACATGATTATGACCAATTTTGATAGCACTTTCATTGTCACAAAGCAATGGAACATGTTTCACATATATCCCATAATCTTTAAGAGTTTGGGTCATCCAAAGTAATTGAGCACAACATGAACCAGCGGCAATATATTCAGCTTCGGCGGTGGATAAGGATACCGAGTTTTGTTTCTTGGAAGACCAAGACACAAGAGATCTACCAAGAAATTGACAAGTACCCGAAGTGAACTTTCTATCAACCTTGTCTCCAGCATAGTCCGAGTCGGAGTAGCCAACAAGATCGAAAGAGGCCCTCTTAGGATACCAAATGCCAAAATTTGGTGTATGGATTAAGTATCTCACTATCCTTTTCACAGCCTTAAGATGACATTCTTTAGGAGCAGCTTGATATCGTGCACACATGCACACACTTAGCATAATATCAGGACGTGAAGCACATAGATATAACAATGAACCAATCATAGAGTGATAAACCTTTTGATCAACCGGTTCACCATCTTTGGTCAAATCAAGATGTCCACTAGTAGGCATGGGTGTAGACATACCTTTGCATTCTTGCATATTGAACTTCTTGAATAAGTCCTTAGTGTGCTTCGTTTGAGAGACAAAAGTACCTTCCTTAGTTTGCTTGATTTGCAACCCAGGAAAGAATTTGAGTTCACTCATCATTGACATCTCAAACTTCTCCGACATTAGCTTTCCAAACTTCTCACTAAAATGAGGGTTAGTTGAACCAAATATAATATCATCAACATAGATTTGGCATACAAATAGTTCACCATTAACCCTTTTAGTAAAGAGTGTGGAATCAATTTTCCCAATTTCAAAGCCTTTTTCAATAAGGAACTTGGTCAAGCATTTATACCATGCTCTAGGAGCTTGTTTAAGACCATAAAGAGCTTTGTGAAGTTTGTAAACATGATTGGGTTTCTTAGGATTGACAAAGCCGGGAGGTTGTTTAACATAAACTTCCTCCTCTATTTCACCATTTAGAAAAGCACTTTTAATGTCCATTTGGTACAAGGTGATATCATGGTGATTAGCATAGGCAAGTAAGATGCGAATAGACTCAAGTCTAGCAACGGGGGCGTAAGTCTCACCATAGTCCATACCTTCGACTTGTGTGTAGCCTTGGGCGACGAGACGTGCTTTGTTGCGAACTACTTGTCCATCTTCATCTTGCTTGTTGCGAAACACCCATTTGGTACCGATGATGTTGTGGTTGTTGTCGGGCTTCTCAACCAATGTCCAAACTTGATTCCTCTCAAAGTTGTGTAGCTCTTCATGCATAGCATTTATCCAATCCGGATCTTCCAATGCTTCTTCAACCTTCATAGGTTCAATGCTAGAGATGAAAGAATAGTTTTCACAAAAGTTAGCTAGACGAGTTTTAGAGCGAGTGATTCTCCCGATTTGAATATCATTGTAGATTTGTTCCACGGGATGGTCTTTAGCAATTCTTGCTTGAACTCATGAAACCTTTGCTTGGATCTTCGTTGAACATCTTCTTCATCTTGTTCTTCTTCTTGGCCTTCTTCATTGTTGGCGTTGTTGTTCTCTTGTCGTGGTGGAGAAGGAGGTTGTTGACGTTCATCTTGATGCACTTCCTCGTTTCCTTCATCTTGGTGTGTCCTACTTGTGGATGCTTCCATATCAACTCTTGGTTCACCTTGTCGTGAAGTAGAAGCTTCCACTTGGACGGACGAGGTACTCTCCTTCACCTCCGTTGGACGAACCTTGCCAATAGACAAGTCTTGGATTGCTTCCGAAGGATCTTTGTCTCCTACATCAATTGGCAATTGCTCTACTTGCGAGCCGTTAGATTCATCAATCTTCACATCTACCGTCTCTTCAACCTTTCGGGTGAAATTGTTGTAGACACGGTAAGTGTGAGAGTTTGAGCCATAACCTAGTAGGAAACCTTCATGAGACTTAGGAGCAAATTTAGAACGACGATGCTTATCAAGAATGTAGCACTTTGAGCCGAATACTCGAAAGTATCCAACTTGGGGTTTGTTACCGGTGAGGAGCTCGTATGCCGTCTTGCCGAGTAGCTTGTGAAGATACAAGCGATTTGTTGCATGACAAGCTGTCTCAACCGCTTCTGCCCAAAAGTGCTTCGGCGTCTTGTACTCATCAAGCATCGTTCTCGCCATTTCGATGAGCGTCCGGTTCTTCCTCTCAACAACTCCATTTTGTTGAGGTGTGTACGTAGCCGAGAACTCGTGTGAAATCCCTTCTTCGTCAAGAAAGGTGTTCACATTTGCATTCTTGAACTCCGTTCCGTTGTCGCTGCGAACCTTCTTGATCTTCACTTCAAATTGATTTTGGGCCTTCCTAGCGAAGTTCTTGAAGATCTTCTGAACCTGCGATTTATCATCGAGAAAGAACACCCACGTAAATCTGGAAAAATCATCGACTATAACTAGACCAAAAGAATTTCCACCGAGACTCTTGTAAGAGTTGGGACCAAAGAGATCCATGTGAAGTAGCTCGAGTGGCCTCTTCGTGGTCATGATGTTCTTCACGGGATGCCTTCCTCCAACCTGTTTACCTGCCTGACAAGCACTGCATAGTCTATCCTTATCAAATATGACATCATTAACTCCAAGGATATGATTTCCCTTAATAAGCTTGTCAAGATTTCTCATGCCAACGTGACCTAGTCGTCTATGCCATAACCAACCTTTTGAGGATTTAGCAATGAAGCAAGTTTTAGGTTGAGCCTTTTTAGTGAAATCAACAATGTAAAGATCACCTCTACGCACACCAGTAAAGACCATTTTATGATTATCTCAACGAAACACTTGGCAATCTACTTCAGTAAATAGAACAGTGAAACCGAAATCAGCAAGTCTAGATACTGAAAGTAAGTTATAACCAAGAGATTCAACGAGCATAACATTTTGTATGGAGCTATCATGTGATATGGCCACCTTACTGAGGCCAACCACCTTACCCTTTGAGTTGTCACCGAAAGTGACATACTTTCGAGGGCTATCATTATCAGCAAGCTCACGAAACATGTCTTTATCTCCGGTCATGTGATCGGTACATCCACTGTCAAGGACCCATTCCTTTCCTCCTGACATATATCCCCAAAGATTTGCCATAAGACCAAAATGTCTCATTGCATCATCAAGATCGAAGTCACCATCATCATCCTCATCATAGTATCCATGTTCAACATCGTCATGTGGTGGATCAAATCCTAGAGAGGGTGATTTGTTAGAGTGATTTTGACAATGATCTTGTCTATGAATTTTTATAGCTTCGGAAATAACATCACTAATAATACCAACATTTCCTTTGGCGCGCATAAGGTTTGTAAATTCAAATAGACGATCACCAAACATAGGATCACTAGAATTCATTTTACTCAAGGCAATAGACTTATGGAGAATTTCATCTAGATTTTTCAAAGAATAATCAGGAAATCGTTCCTCAAGAAATTTCCATATAGTGTAGGCACACGCAAGAGTAGGCAGTTTTATAATCAAGTTTCTAGGCAAGCCTCTAGTGATAAGATTAACAGTTCTAACATTCCTAATCATGTCAATTGACTCATCAAGTGTAGGATGCATAGGATCAACACAAGGTGCACAAGGACTAGCAATGTACTTGTTCAAATGATATTGATTGAAAATTACAAGCATCTCATTTTTCCACTCATGAAAGTACTCTCCATCAAGAATAGGCACTCTATGTCTAAGACTCCCCAAAGTAGACTCATCCATCTTCCTCCAATGGTGATTAAACCAAAGCAATGGAGACCAATGCTCTAATACCACTTGTAGGACCTTGAGAAGAGGTGTCTAGAGGGGGGGTGATTAGACACTAAGTACCAAAGTTGCAGTTTTTAGCCTTTTTAAAGTTTGAGTGGAGTTTAGGCACAAGTTTAACATTCACAACACATAGCAAGAAAGCATGCAAAGAGTATATGAGCAGCGGAAAATAAAGCATGCAACTTGCAAGAATGTAAAGGGAAGGGATTGGAGGATTCAAACGCAATTGGAGACACGGATGTTTTTGGCGTGGTTCCGATAGGTGGTGCTATCGTACATCCACGTTGATGGAGACTTCAACCCACGAAGGGTAACGGTTGCGCGAGTCCACGGAGGGCTCCACCCAAGAAGGGTCCACGAAGAAGCAACCTTGTATATCCCACCATGGCCGTGGCCCACGAAGGACTTGCCTCACTAGTGGTAGATCTTCACGAAGTAGGCGATCTCCTTGCCCTTACAAACTCCTTGGTTCAACTCCACAATCTTGTCGGAGGCTCCCAAATGACACCTAGCCAATCTAGGAGACACCACTCTCCAAGAAGTAACAAATGGTGCGTTGATGATGAACCCCTTGCTCTTGTGCTTCAAATGATAGTCTCCCCAACACTCAACTCTCTCTCGTAGGATTTGGATCTGGTGGAAAGAGGGTTTGAGTGGAAAGCAACTTGGGGAAGGCTAGAGATCAAGATTCATATGGTAGGAATGGAATATCTTGGCCTCAGCACATGAGTAGGTAGTTCTCTCTCAGAAATAGGATGCTGGAAGTGTAGGTTTAGTCCGATGGCTCTCTCCACGAATGAAGAGGAGGTGGAGGGGTATATATAGCCTCCACACAAAATCTAACCGTTACACAAAATCTACAAAACTCGGTGGGACCGAATCGTTAAACTCGGTCAGACCGATTTAGCAAATAATGTGACCCTTAGGGTTTTCGGTGGGACCGAAATGCAACTCGGTAGGACCGATTCGGTTAGGGTTAGGGCATAATGTAATCTCGGTGAGACCGATTACACAAACTCGGTAGGACCGATTTTGGTAATTAGCTAACCAGAGAGTTGGTCAGGCAAACTCGGTTGGACCGATTATCAAACTCGGTGGGGCCGATTTTGATAATAAGTTAACCAAAGAGTTTGCATTCTAATCTCGGTAGTACCGATTGCTCAAACTCGGTGAGACCGATTTTGATAATGGACATACACAGAGAGATTACAAACCCATCTCGGTGAGACCGAGATCCCTATTGGTGAGACCAATTTGCCTAGGGTTTGTGGCAGTGGCTAAGACATCAAAACTCGGTGGCGCCGGATAGAAAGAATCAGTGGTGCCGAGTTTGACTTTAGGTTTAGGACATATGTGGAAGTGGGAAAGTAGTTGAGGGTTTTGGAGTATATCACAAAGCACATGAAGCAAGAGGCTCATTAAGCAACACCTCATCCCTCCTTGATAGTATTGGCTTTTCCTATAGACTCAATGTGATCTTGGATCACTGAAATGTAAAATGAAGAGTCTTGAGCTTGAAGCTTTAGCCAATCCTTTGTCCTTAGCATCTTGAAGGAGTTCCCACATCATTTAGTCCATGTCACTCCAATGTTGAACTTATATGAAATATACTAGATAAAAGTGTTAGTCCAACAAGAGATATGTTGTCATTAATTACCAAAACCACCTAGGGAGCACTTGTGCTTTCAGTCGGCTCGGTGGCTGCCTCCATCTTCTTGGACCTCTCTGTCTCGTGGGGATCAGCCTCCCGCGTCTGCTCCAATATCGGTAGATCTTTGCTTGGTTCTCCTTGGTCCATCATGAAACTGACGAATACTAGGAGACCACTAAAAGGAAAACACAATCGCAATGACAATGAAACAAAAAAGAGAGTGAGGATCGGTTACTGCTTTGCAGAAGTTCTTTTTTTTATCGGAACGAAAATATACCAACTTCACGGATCTGCTTACCTTCCCTTCGTTGGGAGAGAAGAATAGTGGCAGATGCGAGTGTTGCCTTTCTTGAAGACGGTGAGGGAGAAGGGGATTCAGCAAAGAGTGAAATGATGGTTGCTTCGTCCATCAAACTTAGATTGCGGGGAGGTGGGGGTTTGTGATACGACGGCTCGTTACTGCCGTGCAACGACCGAGGTGACTCTCTGCCTGCATACTGCCTTCTAATTTGGTGGATGGCATTTGGGCCCACACGCTGCATGGCCCGCATGTCGGTGAACAAAAGTATAACGGCATTCAGTAGACGGAGACATTTCAATGACCTAGGAGGAGCCAGAAGCGGTAGAGTGTCTCCACTATACTAGTAGTAATTGTTTTTCTGGGTAGGTGTAGAGTGTCTCCACTGTACTAGTAGTAATTGTTTCTCTCGGCCCAAGACAAAACAGCCCATCCACACTAGTAAATAGTAAAATCAATTCAAAAGCCCATATATTTACTGAATGAGAGGCGCTACCCACACCAAGCACACCCCCCCCCAAAACCTAGGTGCTCTTCTTCCTCCTTGCTCCTACCCACCTCACGTCAGCTCGCTCCACTCGTACCCCCAAATTCCTCACCTCACTCCTACAAAAAAAACCAGCTCCCCTTCTTCCTCACTCCTACAGAAACCCCCCAGCTCCCCTTCTTCTTCACTCGCACTACAACTAGGCTCGTCATTCGTTACTCTGCTCAAATCCGTGAGCGCGACGCGGTGCCCTTGAGGAAAATGGAGTCGGCTGACCCCAGCGCCAAGAAGATGAGGCTCCCGCCAGTGGTGACGCCTGTTGTAGATCCCGCACCCAGCAGCACGGGGAGAAGCGGCGACCCCGCCCCCACCGGATCCCAGGAACCCGTAGAATCTCGGGTGGACCGCATCAGCGATCTCCCGGACGCCATCCTTGGGGAGATCATCTCGCTTCTCCCCACCAAGAATTGCTGCCGCACCCAAGTCCTCTCAATTCGGTGGAGCCCTCTATGGCGCGCCGTGCCCCTTAATCTAGACTGTCGTCGGCTATCTCGCTTCAATGATTTTGAAATCCCCGGAGCCATCATCTCCTCCCACCAGGGCTCCGTTCAAAGCCTCTGCATCCCGTCATGCTACCTGAGAAAGCATACCATACCCTGCATGGGGGACGCCTGGCTGAAATCCCCTTAATTCACACAACTACAGCTGCTTGAGTTCTACTATTCCCCTGGAAATCACATACCACATACCGAACGCCATGAACTTGTGCCCTCAGCACCGATGTCCATCTTGCGGTTCTCCTCCTCTCTCCACACCGCCACCTTTGCACTATGCTACCTACCAGACAATCTGGTACTAAACCTTTGACTCCCATTTTTCAAGAAACTTTCACTTGTGCAGGTTCATATATCGGAGGCCTCATTGCACAACATCATCCACTCCAGTTGCCCTACCCTGGAGTGCTTGGTGCTTGTTTTCACAGTTAGAATCGGTTGTCTACAAATAAAGTCGCCTAACCTTGTAAGAATTGGAATTTCTTTTGACGGAAGGCAGCTCAGCATCCAAGATGCCCCTTCACTTCAAAGGTTGATCCTTGATTCTAGTTATTCACTGTTCCAAATAACCGTCCTCTCCGCGCCTAAATTGGAGACCTTGGGTGTAATACATGATCTTTGTGCTCATTTCAATATGATGTTTGGCTCCACAGTTCTTCAGGTACTTTATATTATCATCTACACTTGTAACCATAAGCTGCATTTTAAATTTCTGCGCATAAGTTATATATCATCTTGGAGTACACATTTTGTACTAATATTATGTTCTATGCTCAATGAAGAGTTTCTCCATGGATGGCCTATCAATGGTGCTGGATTCTGTCAAGATCTTATATATCCAAATGAATAGTTTTGATCTGAGCAAGATTATTGGCTTGATGCAATGCTTTCCATGTCTGGAGAAGTTGTATATAAAGGTGATAA
Source organism: Triticum dicoccoides (assembly GCF_002162155.2). Taxonomy (NCBI): domain Eukaryota; kingdom Viridiplantae; phylum Streptophyta; class Magnoliopsida; order Poales; family Poaceae; genus Triticum; species Triticum dicoccoides. Next base: position 680,846,583 of record NC_041389.1, read on the forward strand.
TTTCATGCACATTGGAAGCCCGCATATAGTGTACTAGAATTAACCGTTCAGCAGTTGCTCTTTCGACACTCCTCTTTTAGACCTTACTATTTTCAATCTTCATGTCTATTTAGGCAACATGACGGGGTAAGAAAGTTATAACTAATCGGTGGATTCGTAAGCATAGGGATTTTCTCACTTCTCATGAGATTCAATTGAAGTCAATAACACTAGAATGATATGTAGCCAACCGTGCAAGATTTGTCACATTCTTCCTGCTGAATGCGAGGTTACTATTGTCCATCAGGCTTAAGTTTATCAGCAGCATGGTTTTGACGGATGGGTATGTCGAAGAGCAAAAAAAGGAGTTTCAGGTGGGCAAAAGAGCTTCTGAACGTGTCGGGCTTCTATTTACAACATATTGTGGTCATAATCCAGTAAATTTTATGGCCCAGGATGTTCATTCTATGGACCTGACCGATCCATTTGACTGTGACTGCCGAAAACAGTGCTGGAGTTAGATGTTGTTGCCCTTTTTCAACTTGGGTTTTTTTGTAAACCTGATGAACAATTAACCCTCGTGCTTTTGTACAGTTTGTAAGCTGGAGTTAGATGTTCCTGCCATTTTCAACTCGGCTGTGACTGTCATATTTTCTTTGAAACAAGGCAAATGGCTTGCCATTCGTTTAATTTAGAGTGAAATATTGTAACAAATCCCAACCAAGGAAAATAACATCACTCTAGCCGGCTGCTTGAGCTCACTGTGCATTACAGAAGCCAAGTGATTAGCCCCCACCAGCACCCACAAACTTATTTAAAACTAGCACATCAAATGGGCTGTAAATTTTCATAGGAAAGGTTGCATGACCATGACTGATTTGGATTCTGACATTTGGGACCCGCGAGGAAATAGCCTATCCAAGGTGGTGTCGACTTACTAGGCAGTGAACAAACGATTCTGCCTACCAGCCATTGGATTGACATCCAACATCTGTCGTGTATCTTCTATCTCTTGTCTTCTTCTTCCTCCATCCGCCCAAACCAAACCACCCCATCAGCTCCGCCTGCTCCCGCCTCCCATGGCTGGCTGCGCTTCAGCATTAAGCTCGAGGAGACCTTCGATGTTCATACGGTACGCAACGACGACAATAGTTTTTTTCGTAATTAAGCATGACTTCAACTATTTTAACGTATATTTTTCATCTTTTCCAATTCGACTAGCTTATCACATGCTTTGCAAGACGCTATGTCTTGGAGAGGATGGGTTTTGAAGACCATGAAAGTATGGAAACCAAAAAAATTATCCTAAGTACCCATCATGGTGTGGATTTTCAAGTAAAGATGTACAATGCTCAGAGTGTAACCCATTTTGGTTGCAAAAACTGGGAAGCACTTTGCAAGATGTATGGTTTTGATGAGGGTATGCTTATCACCATGGATCTTGGTGATCCTACAATCGCGCAAGAGAGACCTACGATTTTCGTCCTTGTGGATACACCTCCAATTCTTCCCCCATGTGAGCTTAACATAGTTATTAAGTAATTTATATTGTTTATTTCAAAATAGTTGACAAGTTATTTTCCATGGACAGCTTATTTTCATTCTTCAAAGAATGTGCGAAAGATGGTAGACAGAACCTACTACACCGAAGGCTCCGAACTAACTTATCAGGAGAAAAATCATCTGGTCGCATTTTGTACTGATCTTGAGAATTACAATGTCTATAATCAAACTCCTCAACATTATGGTCAATATGTGCCACTAGTGCACGTGTTGAACTACGGTAACTACCATGGAGATACCCTGGTAAGATTTTTTACTATTACGACATCTGTGCATCTTTTTGCACACTTCTAAAACTAGTACATCATATCATTGCTAACTACGAAGTTATTACTATATTTTTCAACATATAATCCCGAATGATTGTGTGCCTCATCTGATGTATACACACGGTAGCCTTCATGTTTTGAACATACAACCAGGTCTTCCTGCGAATCTGAACTGTCCATACCGGGTTTCTAAAAGAAGTGGAGACATGACAATCAAAGAATGGAAAAAATGTATGGACAGTCGTAAGGAGCTTCTTGGAAGCAACAATCAGCGAAGGGCAAAAATTGGAGACAGGATGATCGCCATTCTTCATAATGGAGAGTCAGGGTCTATATTGTTTTAAGCTATTTTACCTTAAGGGTGTTTAGGTCATGTCCTACCTGATACTAATGATCATGTGCTAAGAACAATTATGTAGGGTTGGGTTCGATGACTATGAGGATGATGATCGTATGACTTATTATTAATAACGAGTAGAAGTTGTATGATGATGCATGATTAGTAGGACTTGTTATTATATATGATGATGTATGATGCAAGCATGCATGAGTTAATTATTATATCAGCTCGTGAAATGAACATATATAGCAGCAGCAATTGGTAAACCAAGGACGAAGATATAAGAGAGGACACTTCTCTCTATTATCTAGCTAATAACAACCTAAAAATAACCCCCAAAACCCCTAAAGCAGCCACTTTTCTAAAAAAAACATGGACTTTTGGTCCCGGTTGGTGCCACCAACCGGGACAAAAGGCCCCCTGACTGGGCTCGGCGCACAGGGCCACGTGGAGGCACATTGGTCCCGGTTCGTGTTTGAACTGGGACTAATGGGTGGAGGTATTAGTAACGACCAATTAGTCCCGGTTCTTGAACCGGGACTAAAGGCCCTTACGAACCGGGACCATGCTTAACGGCTTAGAATCAGGACTTCAAAGACGTTTTGAACGTCATGGACCATATGAGATGTTCCAGGAGTTGAAGTTAATATTTCAAGCAAATACCCAAGTTGAGAGATATGAAGTCTCCAACAAGTTCTATAGCTAAAAGATGGAGGAGAATTGCTCAACTAGTGAGCAAGTTCTTAGATTGTCTAAGTACTACAATCGCTTGAATCAAGTGGGAGTTAATCTTCCAGATAAGATAGTGATTGGCAGAGTTCTCTAGTCACCATCACCAAGTTACTGGAACTTCGTGATGAACTATAATGCAAGGGATGACGAAAATGATTCCCGAGCTCTTTGTGATGCTGAAATTGACGAAGGTAGAAATCAAGAAAAGAACATCAAGTGTTGATGATTGATAAGACCACTAGTTTCAAGAAAAGGGCAAAGGAAAAGAAAGGGAGCTTCAAGTAGAATGGCAAGCAAGTTGTCACTCCCGTGAAGAAGCCCAAAGCTGGACCAAAGCCTGAAACTAAGTGCTTCTACTGCAAAGGAAATGGTCACTGGAAGCGGAAATGCCCTGAATATTTGGTGGATAAGAAGGATGGCAAAGTGAACAAGGGCATATTTGATATACAGGTTGTTGATGTGTACCTTACTAGTGTTTATAGTAGCCCCTGAGTATTTGATACTTGTTCGGTTGCTAAGATTAGTAACTCGAAACAGGAGTTACAGAATAAACAGAGACTAGTTGAGGGTGAAGTAACGATGTGTGTTTGGAAGTGGTTCCAAGATTGATATGATCATCATCGTACACTCCCTATATTTTCGAGATTAGTGTTGAACCTAAATAAATGTTATTTGTTATTTGCGTTGAGCATAAATATGATTAGATCATGTTTATTGCGATGCGATTATTCATCTAAGACAGAGAATAAATTGTTATTCTGTTTACATGAATAAAACCTTCTATGGTCATACACCCAATGTTGATGGTTTATTGAATCTTGATCATGGTGATACACATATTCATAATATTGATGCCAAAAGATGCAAAGTTGATAATGATAGTGCAACATATTTGTGGCACTGCCATTTGGGTCATATCGGTGTAAAGCGCATGAAGAAACTCCATAAAGATGGATTTTTTGAATCATTTGATTATGAATCATTTGATGCTTGCGAACCGTGCCTTATGGGCAAGATGACTAAAACTCCGTTCTCCGGAACAATGGAACGAGCTAGTGACTTATTGGAAATAATACATACTGATGTATGCGGTCCAATGAGTATTGATGCTCGTGGCAGGTATCGTTATTTTCTGACCTTCACAAGATGATTTGAGCATATATGAGTATATCTACTTAATGAAACACAAGTCTGAAACATTTGAAAAGTTCAAAGAATTTCAGAGTGAAGTGGAGCATCATCGTAACAACAAAATAAAGTTTCTATGATCTGATCATGGAGGAGAATATTTGAGTTACGAGTTTGGCCTTCATATAAAACAATGTGGAATAGTTTCACAGTTCACACCACCTGGAACACCACAACGTTATGGCGTGTCCGAATGTCGTAACCGCACTTTATTGGATATTGTGCGACCTATGATGTCTCTTATCGGTTTACCACTATCATTTTGGGGTTATGCATTAGAGACAGTTGCATTCACTTTAATAGGGCACCATCGAAATCCATTGAGACGACGGCTTATGAACTGTGGTTCGGCAAGAAACCAAAGTTGCCGTTTCTTAAAGTTTGGGGCTGTGATGCTTATGTGAAAAAGTTTCAACCTGATAAGCTCGAACCTAAATCGGAGAAGTGCGCCTTCATAGAATACCCAAAGGAAACTGTTGGGTACACCTTCTATCACAGATCCGAAGGCAAGATATTCGTTGCTAAGATGGATCCTCTCTAGAGAAGGAGTTTCTCTCGAAAGAAGTGAGTGGGAGGAAAATAGAACTTGATGAGGTAATTGTACCTTCTCCCTTATTGGAAAGTAGTTCATCCCAGAAGACAGTTCCAGTGATTCCTACACAAATTAGTGAGGAAGTTAATGATGATGATCATGAAACTTCAGATCAAGTTGCTACCGAACCTCGTGGGTCTTCCAGAATAAGATCCGCACCAGAGTGGTACGGTAATCCTGTTCTGGAAGTCATGTTACTAGACCATGATGAACCTACGAACTATGAGGAAGCGATGATGAGCCCAGATTCCGCGAAATGGCTTGAGGCCATGAAATCTGAGATGGGATCCATGTATGAGAACAAAGTGTGGACTTTGGTTGTCTTGCCCGATGATCGGCAAGCCATAGAAAATAAATGGATCTTCAAGAGGAAGACGGCCGCTGATAGTAGTGTTACTATCTACAAAGCTCGACTTGTCGCAAAAAGTTTTTCGACAAGTTCAAGGTGTTGAATACGATGAGATTTTCTCACTCATATCGATGCTTAAGTCTGTCCGAATCATGTTAGCAATTGCCACATTTTATGAAATCTGCCAAATGGATGTCAAAACTGCATTCCTTAATGGATTTATTAAATAAGAGTTGTATATGATGCAACCAGAAGGTTTTGTCAATCCTAAAGGTGCTAACAAAGTGTGCAAGCTCCAGCAATCCATCAATGGACTGGTGCAAGCATCTCGGAGTTGGAATATACGCTTTGATGAGTTGATCAAAGCATATGGTTTTATGCAGACTTTTGGAACGGCCTGTATTTACAAGAAAGTGAGTGGGAGCACTACAGCCTTTCTGATAAGTATATGTGAATGGCATATTGTTGATCGGAAATGATGTAGAATTTTCTAGAAAGCATAAAGGAGTGTTTGAAAGGAGTTTTTCAAAGAAAGACCTTAGTAAAGCTACTTACATATTGAGCATCAAGATCTATTGAGATAGATCAAGATGCATGATAAGATTTTCAATTAGTACATACCTTGACAAGATTTTAAAGTAGTTCAAAATGGAACAGTCAAAGAAAGAGTTCTTGCCTGTGATGCAAATGTGTGAAGTTGAGTAAGACTCAAAACCCGACCATGGCAGAAAATAGAAAGAGAATGAAAAGTCATTCCCTATGCCTCAGTCATAGGTTCTATAAAGTATGCTATGTTGTGTACCAGACCTATTGTATACCTTGCTCTGAATTTGGCAAAGGAATTCAATTTTGATCTAAGAGTAGATCACTGGACAGCGGTCAAGAATATCCTTAGTGAGGACTAATGAGATGTTTCCCGATTATGGAGGTGATAAAAGAGTTCGTCGTAAAGAGTTACATCGATGCAAGCTATTACACCGACCCACATGACTCTAAGTCTCAATCTGGATACATATTGAAAGTGGGAGCAATTAGCTAGAGTAGCTCCGTGCAGAGCATTGTAGACATAGAATATTTGCAAAATACATACGGCTCTGAATGTGACAAACCCGTTGACTAAACTTCTCTCACGAGCAAAACATGATCATACCTTAGTACTCTTTGGGTGTTAATCACATAGTGATGTGACCTAGATTATTGACTCTAGTAAACCCTTCGGGTGTTGATAGTGTTAATCACATACAGATGTGAATATTGGTGTTGAAGCACATGATGATGTGAACTAGATTATCAACTCTAGTGCAAGTGGGAGACTGGAGGAAATATGCCCTAGAGGCAATAATAAAGTTATTATTTATTTCCTTATTTCATGATAAATGTTTATTATTCATGCTAGAATTGTATTAACCGGAAACATGATACATGTGTGAATACATAGACAAACTGAGTGACTAGTATGCCTCTACTTGACTAGCTCATTAATCAAAGATGGTTATGTTTCCTAGCCATGGACAAAGAGTTATCATTTGATTAACGGGATCACATCACTAGGAGAATGATGTGATTGACTTGACCCATTCCGTTAGCTTAGCACTTGATCGTTTAGTATGTTGCTATTGCTTTCTTCATGACTTATACATGTTCCTATGACTATGAGATTATGCAACTCCCGTTTACCGGAGGAACACTTTGTGTGCTACCAAACGTCACAACGTAACTGGGTGATTATAAAGGTGCTCTACAGGTGTCTCCAAAGGTACTTGTTGGGTTGGCGTATTTCGAGATTAGGATTTGTCACTCCGATTGTCGGAGAGGTATCTCTGGGCCCACTCGGTAATGCACATCAATATAAGCCTTGCAAGCATTGCAACTAATGAGTTAGTTGCGGGATGATGTATTACGGAACGAGTAAAGAGACTTGCCGGTAACGAGATTGAACTAAGTATTGAGATACCGACGATCGAATCTCGGGCAAGTAACATACCGATGACAAAGGAAACAACGTATGTTGTTATGCGGTTTTGACCGATAAAGATCTTCGTAGAATATGTGGGAGCCAATATGAGCATCCAGATTCCGCTATTGGTTATTGACCGGAGACATGTCTCGGTCATGTCTACATAGTTCTCGAACCCGTAGGGCCCGCACGCTTAAAGTTCGATGATGGTTATATTATGAGTTTATGTGTTTTGATGTACCAAAGGTAGTTTGGAGTCCCGGATGAGATCGGGGACATGACGAGGAGTCTCGAAATGGTCGAGACGTAAAGATCGATATATTGGACGACTATATTCGGACATCAGAAAGGTTCCGAGTGATTCGGGTATTTATTGGAGTACCGGAGAGTTACGGGGAATTCGTCGGGGAGAAGTATTGGGCCTTATTGGGCCATACGGGAAAGAGAGAGGGGCTGCCTAGGGCAGGCCGCGCGCCCGCCAAGGCCTAGTCCGAATTGGACTAGGGGGAGGGGCTGCGCCTCCTCCTTCCTTCCATTCTTTCTTCCCTTTCCTTGACTCCTACTCCTACTACATTGAGGGTGGGGGGAGTCCTACTCCATCCCCAGGGCGCGCCACAGAGAGGGCCGGCCCCTCCCCTCCTCCCCTCCTTTATATACTGAGGCAAGGGGCACCCCATAGAAACAACAATTGATTCCTTGGATCTCTTAGCCGTGTGCGGTGCCCCCCTTCACCATAATCCACCTCGATAATATCGTAACGGTGCTTAGGTGAAGCCCTGCGTCGGTAGAACATCATCATCGTCACCACGCCGTCGTGCTGACGGAACTCTTCCTCAAAGCTCGACTAGATCGGAGTTCGAGGGACGTCATCGAGTTGAACGTGTGCTGAACTCGGAGGTGCCGTGCGTTCGGTACTTGATCGGCCGGATCGTGAAGACGTACGACTACATCAACTGCGTTGTGCTAACGCTTCCGCTTTCGGTCTACGAGGGTACGTGGACACACTCTCCCCTCTCGTTGCTATGCATCACCATGATCCTGTGTGTGCGTAGGATTTTTTTTAAAATTACTACGTTCCCCAACAAAACCGACTTCTCAGTGTCCAATCATGTGTTGCTGCTTCTGCCTCTTTCATATTTTAACCTTATTATAAGAAACTTAATACTGACTTTTGAACCAAAAAATCTATAATTTGAGTATCTAAGTATAGGTTAAACTAATGTTCCTTTTTATTGAGAGCTTTTGACGTTGGTCATAAGCTTACAAAATTCATCATTACGCCTGCATTTGATAAAGAGAGTAAGTCATTATTCAGATCCCCTCTTTTGTCTGTTCTTAGTTGCTTAAGGGAGAGTGATCCTTAACATTGGCATATGATCATCTTACCATTATTACTTTTAATTTCGCACAAAGTTGTGTATGTTCTTCATTGAATTTACTGTACTTTTGACTAATTGTGTGGACACAAAAAGTTCTCAAGAGAGATAATGGTGTGTTACTAAACCAAAGAGGTGCAGGGTGGTCGGCAGAGACAAAGACCCCGATGCTTCTCGCAAGATGTCCAAAGAATTACCTTTACATGCATGCTCGTAACAGAAGTACCTCTACATCGTCGCCTTGAGATATACTTTTTACTGCCGTTGCAACACACGGACATGTTTGCCGGTAAACTAAGAAATAAGGTCTGATACATCCGTAGTGCAAGACAGTGTAATCCACATTGAGTGGACATTGTATTCCTCTCATACACATAGACAATTACAAGAGATTGAATACATATACATATGCACAAAAGGGTATATCTAGACGTATGCACAAGTCATTTGTTTTGTGTATGATGTTATCTTGACAGTTTATTTTCTTTGTTTTATTTACTTTCGACATGTTGGACTAATAATTGACTAATTGTTAATCCATGTACCATCATCTAATCCTGCTCAGCACTGCAAAGAAAGGCTAGTTAATTACTTAGTCAACGGGGCACGAGGGGACGATGTCACTGAAATCTGCGCCTGGATCCCCACTGTATAGAAATGAAATGTCTCGGCTGCAATGGCGGATCTGGTCGCTTGCGTGCACGAGATCGATGAAAATTTTGGCTGCATTCGCACGCATTTCCCGGTCACTCTCAGCTCACAGGCAGTAGCGCAGGCGTACATGCAGGTCGGTCGTCGCTGACATTTTCAGATTTTCTTCTCCGCCACCGCACCGAGCCGTGCGTGCGTGCAAGCTGCAGGTCTAGCCACCGATGGATTTCGTGTGGGCGGTTGTGGCGGCGGCCGCGGCGGTGCTGGCAACGTGGGTGCTGAGCGCGCTGGTGTGGAGGCCGCGCGCCATCGCCCGGCAGCTCCGCGCGCAGGGCGTGGCCGGGCCGGGCTACAGGTTCCTGGCCGGGAACCTCGGCGAGATCAAGCGGCTCCGCGCCGCCACCGCCGGCGCCGTGCTGGACGTCGGCTCCCACGACCTTGTCCCCATGGTGCAGCCTCACATGCGCGAATGGATCCCCGTCCACGGTACCAAACTCATCGGCCTGCATCTGTAATTCCTTCCATTATTCCATGCCGACCCTGTGCTCTGTGGTCTGTGCACTGCAGGACGCACGTTCTTGTACTGGTTCGGAGCGCGGCCGACCCTGTGCGTGGCGGACGTGAGCATGGTGAGCCAGGTGCTCCTGGACCGCACCGGGCTGTACCCCAAGAACACCGGGAACCCGCACATCGCCCGCCTGCTCGGCAAGGGGCTCGTGTTCGCGGACGGCGACGAGTGGAAGCGCCACCGCAAGGTCGTCCACCCTGCCTTCAACATGGACAAGCTCAAGGTACGTACGCAGGAACCACACGATCGACGTGCGTCATCCAGCTCCAGCGCTAACTTAACAGCTGCCATTGGTATGGCACGAGCGACAGGTGATGACGGCGACCATGTCGGACTGTGCCGGGTCAATCATGTCGGAGTGGAAAGCGAAGGTGGACGAGGGAGGCGGCGCGGCGGAGATCGAGCTGGGCAGCCAGTTCGAGGAGCTCACCGCGGATGTCATTTCCCACACGGCGTTCGGAGCTAGCTACAGAGAGGGGAAGCGAGTCTTTCTCGCGCAGAGGGAGCTCCTATTCCTTGCCTTCTCCACCGTTTACAATGTCCAAATCCGGGCATTTAGGTGCTTAACTACTTGCTTCCTTTTTTCATTTTGTAACTTGGTTCAAAACGATACTGCAAGATTATAATCTGTATATTGGAGCATGCATGTGTTCATGGAATTCGATGGTCATCAGGTACCTGCCAACGCAAAAGAACCTCAAGATATGGAGGCTCGACAAGGAGGTGAGGGGCATGCTCACCGACATCATCAAGAGTCGGCTCGCAACCAAGGACACCATGGGGTACGGGAACGACCTGCTCGGGCTGATGTTGGAGGCGTGCACTCCGGAGGAGCACGGCCAGGAACCGCTTCTAAGCATGGACGAGATCATAGACGAGTGCAAGACCTTCTTCTTCGCTGGCCACGACACTAGCTCGCACATGCTTTCATGGACCATGTTCTTGTTGAGCACACATCCAGAATGGCAGCAGAAGCTCAGGGCGGAGGTGGTGAGAGAGTGCGGTAATGAGGTTCCCGCCGGTGACGTGCTCAACAAATTGAAGCTAATCAACGTGTTCCTGCTAGAAACTCTTAGGTTATACAGTCCTTTGTCGACCATTCAGAGAAAGGCAGGTTCAGATCTTGAGGTCGGTGGCATCACGGTGCCCAAAGGCACGGTCCTGACCATCCCCATCGCGACGATACACCGTGACAAGGAGGTATGGGGAGAGGATGTCCATGAATTCAATCCTCTCAGGTTCGAAAACGGAGTGATGCGGGCAGCAAAGCATCCTAATGCATTCTTGTCTTTCTCTGGTGGGCCAAGGTCGTGCATTGGGCAAAACTTCGCGATGATCGAGGCCAAGATTGTGATCGTTATGATTCTTCAGAGGTTCTCCTTCTTCCTATCCCCTAAGTATGTCCATGCCCCCATGGACGTGATCACACTACGGCCCAAGTTTGGTCTTCCCATGGTCCTCAAGAGCCTAGAGATGTAGAGGCATGTGTAATGTGTTGAGTATAACACAAGATTTTATATTTGTTTGACTAGGGTATAGTTTATGTTGTACACTAGATATGTTTGTGTAACCGCTATAAGCTCTTGTTTGGGCTCAGAAACCCCACACATTCAACTACATTGATGTTGCTAGCTGACTAGTTGCAAATAATTCATGCAAGCACGGTGAATTTACCGCCCCTCCAACCCACACGACAACTTGGGCTTGCTGACAATGCAACACTTCATGTTCAATGATTCCTATAGTGTTTTGTATGAAAAATTGTCATCTTAATATGTGCTTTGTCCGAACTTTGAGAAATCCTAAGTCCATGAAGTCGCCTTCTAAAATCTTCAACCAATCCCCTAGGCAAGAAACACTGGATAATACAAAAGAGCCCCCAAGGCGCAGAATTTGATCTTCTGGACCGCAACCCTCATGTGAGCAAAGAAAGTATGAGATGTGAAGTGATTCTTCCTATGCAGTGCAACCGCCATCCATTCGATTCATTCATTCGCCACATCTTTTGTTTCTTAAAAAACAACACCTTCAAACTCCTCTTTTTTTTACTCTGAACTCCTCTTTCTCCAAACCAATCCCCACAACATGTCATCGATCATCTTTGGTTCTGCTAGGGCATCGATCTTGCTACTTACACTCAAGTTTTTCTTGGCACCCCCATTGAACCCTAAAACCTTAAACCAATAAATACCCAGGCACCAAGTCATCGCCAAGGTCAGGCGAGTGGATAAGCCATCCCCGTAGTACGCTCCAGCATGATACAACACCTTGGTGTCCGATTTTTGTAGAAAGTTGAGATCGATGGCCACAACCCATGAAGCAAAAGTGACGAATGGCTTTTAACATGTGTCGTACAAATAAACCCGGATATAACTAAATGTGCAACAGTAGATATGTTGGACTTATGTCGAAGAAAGTCCTTGGCAGAGGAGAGCAAACCCTAAGTCATGAGACCTACTGGATAAAACTTTCATGCTGAGTTGCTTTTGACTTTTTTAAAACTTCAAATATAATCTCCTCATCCTCTTGGTTTGCCGGGAGATACATGGCTTGGTGAAAAAAATATTTAAAACAGAGGCAAAATATTTCTCTCATTCAATAATTAAGTAGAAGAGAATTGTCCGGCCTATAGTTTTGCTCCAAAAATTAAATTCTTCGGAGAAAGTGACTCAATTTCGGCCTATCAGTATATGCAATGTAATCTCAAAGATGCTAGCAGCAAGGCTGAAAGCTTTTTTACCAGACATTATTAGCCCAATGCATAGTGCTTTTGTTCGTGGGCATCTAATCACAAACAATGTCTTGGTAGCTTATAAAAGTTTTCATGTGATAAAGGACAGGAGAAAGGGACATAATGGTTGGTGTGCGGTGAAGCTGGACATGCATAAGGCATATGACTGGGTTGAATGACCGTTTCTGGAAGGTATTCGGCTGAAATTGGGATTTCATGAGGAGTGGGTTAAACTGGTTATGCAATGTGTTAGTACAATGGAATACCGTATACGTTTTAACTCAGAACAACTTTTAAACCGTCTAGAGGCTTGAGACAATGCGTTCCATTATCGCCTTATTTGTTTCTGTATGTACTGAAGGATTAACTGCTTTGCTTAATAAAGCCGAGGAGGAAGGAAAGCTTGAGGGAGTAAAGGTGTGTAGGGAAGCGCCAACCATCACTAATCTATTGTTTGCAGATGATTCATTAATCCCGATGAAGGCCAATATTGAGAATGCTGAGTGTTTGAAAGAAATTTTTGCATCATATTGTGCCGCTTCGGGACATAAACTTAGTGTGGACAAGTCAAGTGTGTTTTTTATACCTAATACTAGAGTTGAGATGAAGGAACAAATTTGCAGCAGTTTGAATATAATGACCGATGCACTATCAGATATTTATCTAGGCTTACCATTCACTGTGGGTTTACATAAGACAGATTGTTTCCAGTTTTTGGTGGATCGAGTTATGAAAAGAATTGTGGGATGGAAGGAAATGCAACTTTCAACATGAGGAAAGGAAGTGCTACTCAAATCAATGTGCGTGCTATATCATCTTATGCACTGTCGGCTTTCAAAATTCCAAAACATACTTGTAAAGGAATTACAGACGTGATGTTGCATTATTGGTGGGGTGACGATGGCACTCATAGGAGAATGCACTGGCTTGCATGGTGGAAGTTGTGTGTGCCAAAGAAAGAAGGTGGAATGGGATTTCGAGATATTCATTGTTTTAACCTAGCCCTGTTGGCGAAATAGGCTTGGAGATTAATTGATAATCCGGATTCCTTTTGTCCTCGTGTTCTCAAATCCAAATATTATCTGGATTGTGATATTTTGAATGCAACTCTAAAAAAGAGAGCCTCATTCCCACATGGCAAATTAAAGTATTATGTCAAGGGTGCAGACACTAAAAAGGTCATATATGGATGATCGGTGATGGTAATCAGATCAATGTTTGGATGATGAATGGATCCCTAACTCACCTACCAAGAAAGTGATCACGGCTCGTGGGGGCAATTTACTATCAAAATTAAGTGATTTCATTGACCCTGATACGGGTCATTGGGATGAAGAGTTGGTTTCTCAAACATTCTGACAAGTTGATATGGTGTGGATCCTTGCGATTCCGTTGCCTGAATTTGATATGTTTGATTTTGTAGCATGAAACTTATTCAAAAATAGAAGATTCTCAGTGAGATCGACATACTTTGCAGAGTGGCACAACCAATATGGACACATAATATCTAGAGAAAATACAGTCGGACCCTCACAGAATTCACCAATATGAGGACTATCTGGAGTCAAGGTTAAAAAATTTCTCTGGCGAACTTTGTTAGGATCACTACCATGTCGAGTGACTTTGGCTAACAGGCATATAAAAGTCAGTGGGCAATGTCCTACATGTGGTATAAGAGCGGAGGATACCAAGCACATGTTATTCACTTGTGCAAAAGCTAAAGAGGTATGTCACTAACCGGGTTTGGACTTTGCTATGGATAAAGCATGTGATGTGGATCATGCGGGGAGAAGTTGTGCTAGAATATTTATTGCTACAACCAGCCAAAGAATATGTGGTCCTTGGTCTAGGAAATTCAACGAAAAAATTGCTATTGGTTCCTGGTATTTACGGTGAGAGGAGAACGTTAGTGCATAATGAAAATGTCCAAAAACCTACGTTCATAGCAATGACAATCAGAGCTTTGGTTCCTAACTATACTATGGCGAGTGATGGAAAGGCGACGATCAAGCGACATGGCAGGGAAAGACAAAGGAACAATTATGTGAAGCTAAACATGGATGGGGCTTTTAACCCAAACTTACTCAAGGTCTCGTATGACGCTGTAATCAGATACTTGAATGGCAGATTCGTCACGCCAGGAAATGGGGAAATCGATTTGGTGCATAGATGCGTTTATGGCCGAGGCACTGGCTTTACGATTTGGTCTCAATTTGCTACAGCTAGGTTTAACCGCTTAGAGGTAAACTCCGATAACTTCAAGGTGATAGGGACAATGAAGAATATAGGCTGCTCTTTCGGTCTATCGACAACAGTATATATATATATATATATACCTTGCCTGTGATTTTCCGCATATTATTTTTTAGCATGCTCCTAGGGAGTCTAATTGTACTGCCCATGATTTAGCCAAAGTAGTTAGAAGTAAGGTATGTGCAGGGCGGATGAAAGATCCATTCATAAAGATTGTTGATACTTTTGTAAAAGATAATATGATGATATCTTGCAATAAAGAGTATAATTTTTTGAAAAAAAGTAGAAGAGAATTGTAAGTTAATTAATGCAAAATCCTGGTGAAAACCAAGAATCTGATTTGTGCTACGAAGCACTCCGGGTGAGGGGACCCACCAGTCAGGCCAGTCACCTTGGGCCCACGCATCAGAGAGAGGAGACCAAAATGACCCGCAGCTTTACACAAACCCCCCTCGTTTCCTCCGCCATTCCAGCGTTCCACCCCGACGAGCGGCTCGCTCCGAGTTCGTCCCCCTGCTCGCTCCCTCCGACTCCCCCACCACTCCACCCCCGCTCTGCCGCTCGCCCGCCGGGCCGAGATCTCCTCCCCCCTCGCCGCCGCCTCGTCGCGGCGCGTCGCGACCGCCGCCCCGCGGACCCCCAGGCTCCGCCGGCCGCAGATGCGTCCCCTCCTCGCCCTCGCCGTGTGCGCCCTCCTCGCGGTGGGCGCGGCCGCCGCGGGGGAGGATGCTGCCAACACGACCAACAAGTTCCGCCAGCGCGAGGCCAGCGACGACATGCTCGGCTACCCCCACCTGTGAGTCGCGCTCCCCCACTGCCCAGCCGCCCCTCCCCGCTCGCCGCTCTAAATTCGGGATCGCTGCTAGATCCCTGGCGCCGGAAACGATCAGATGATATGTTAGCTTCCGTCGTTTCTGCTAGTCTCGCTGTATCCGTTGGCGTGAACCATTTCCTGCGCGGTTCCTCGTAGCCTCGTTGCTGTTGTTGACCTCAACCAGTTTGTTTGTGATCGCTGTGCCAGTGCTCTGTTCATGCCTTCACGCCAGAGGCTCTGTTTATGCTTAGAATGACGCTATGCCCACAAACTATGTTAAACCACTGTATGATTTCTGTAATTGATATATTCAGTGCTTAAATTATTGTGTACGAGTTGAGTATTGACATTTCACATTGCTAGTTGATCTATAAGGTGCAATGAACTCATCGCATCTGAACCTGATGTTCTATGTCATGTTATAGTTAAGCAGGCTACTTGTGCAGAAGAATGCTATTCCCAATCCTGATACACATTGGTCTGGTTGCTTAAGTATGAACCTGAGCTCCATTTGGCCTGCACATATGATGCACATAATCTGATTGCATGACCTCACCTATCAAACTGAGGGACCATCGGGCCCTGGGGAATTTTTTCCCAGCAATTGTGCTCATATCCCATGTTCCCATAAGAGTTAAAACCCACTAAGCTCTTACAGCCCCCCCTCTACCACACCCAACCTAGAAAGAGAATGAAAAGACAAAATAGTGAGCTGAAAAGGTGAAAAACTCTTGCTTGATTTTGGTTGTGAGGCCTACGACCAAAACCTAGTAAGAACTTCACTGACGCCTCTTAGAAGTGTAGTTTTATGATAGCTCTTTACAGTGAAAGTTGCGATAAAACACGAGTATCTCCTGAAATTCACAGAAAAATCATGGGATCCATGTATGGCTTCTGCAAAATTGTTGCCTGGAACATCTGCTGATCTCGGATAGAACTAAAAATAGCTTCGAACTTGTCCACATAGATATCATGTGGCATTAGATATCAAGGATGCTAATGCTTTTGCTGCTCCTGAATTTCACTGGCACATTAATTCTTAAAACTGCTAGAAAACACCATACAGGGAGCACAATGCATAGTTATTTAATAGAATGCTTACTACATTTTATATCTGTAAACGGAGTATCTTGGTTTGTTAGATTAATATACGTTTTTGTTCAAATTATTGATGTGTAGTTATTTTTTTCTTTCACTAAAGAAGACTCCAACTTAAGTGAAGCTCTTTTATCCATGACCTGATTTATGTGCACACCTGCTGACTTGCAAATGGTACAAGCACACAACTTAATTTAGTGATTTAGTTAGACCAGAGGACATGTGTTGTTCTAAGTTCTAACCATTATGCACATTACATATTTCAAAGGTGCATAGGCAAATAATGTCAGCAATCTGTATGGCTTGATGTATACACTTTACAATATAACATCTGTAAACCTTCTGTAGTGATGAAGATGCATTGTTGAGCACCAAGTGTCCAAAACACGTGGAGCTGAGATGGCAGACTGAAGTTAGTTCCAGCATTTATGCAAGTCCACTGATTGCTGATATCAACAGGTATATGCTTGAGAAGTTATTTAGCCTCTTTCTGCCATTAGTATCACACTGGTCTGTGTCATATGTACTTGATCATTTCATGTTTCCATCCTTTTTTGCTTACCTAAAGACGAAATTATCGCTCCATGCTCTGTAAAGAGTAGTGCGTTCCCTCTGTTTGATCACTATAGTAATAATGTGGTAAATCAGATAAGTACATCATCACCATAAACAGAGTAGCTGCAGCTTGTCCCCCCTATATGGTTTTAGCTTACAAAGTCCAAAGTGCAAGCATTTCATAGACATGCTAAATTTGACTTATTAAATAATTAAATGTCAGATGCATGCACATTTTTTTTCCTTCCAGTTGCTGCCTTAGCGCCTTCTATCTTTTTATAATTCTATTTCAAACACACTTGCATGAACTTCTTTTTGTTGTGATAGTGATGGAAAGTTGGAAGTAGTGGTGCCATCGTTTGTCCATTACTTAGAAGTGCTTGAAGGTTCCGATGGAGACAAACTACCAGGTGAGGCTTCATCCTATCATTTGGCATGCTATGCTGAGCTCTTTGTTACATATTCTCGAATTTTTCTAACCAAACTATATTATATTAGTTTAAGATACGCTAACTCCCTGCTATGTCCTGAAGAACTTTCAGTTGAATATCTGTTATCCATATCGTTCTTTTAATTGGTATGGTTTACTTTTCTTTTTAATTAAATATATATTTGTTGAAACACTAATTCCAGGATGGCCTGCGTTTCACCAGTCAAATGTTCATTCAAGTCCTCTTCTCTATGACATTGACAAGGATGGCACACGGGAAATAGTGTTGGCTACTTACAATGGTGTAGTGAATTTCTTCAGGTAAGGAACTCAATATGTGGCTTTTTTTTTCTATGAACATGCGGATCTTTATTTGTTTGTTATGTAGGATATCAGGTTATCTGATGATGGACAAGCTAGAGGTACCTCGTAGGAAAGTTCATAAAGATTGGCACGTTGGGCTAAATTCTGATCCAGTAGACCGTTCCCACCCGGATGTTAATGACAGTTCAATTGCGAAACAAGCTGCTTCTGAGGAATCTCACCCAAATATTCAGGACAAATCAGTTGGTGATGAATCTTCAAAGGAACCTCAGTCGCGTAAGTTAGCTTATAATCTGATGCCACATCTCTCACTGGTCTATACTAATGCCTTGTTTTATTTTTGCATTTGGATGTATAGATTTTTCTCTAGCAATTTGTATCTGGTAGGCTTCGCGGAAGTTACATGTACTGTTTCTTTACATTTGAATCAGGGGCTATTAGTTTGGTGTTGGTGTTTTTCCCTCTGAGAAAACTAAAAAACGTTGTCTTGATCCCCCACCACAAAGTATTGCTGTTTGGTGAACATATTTGTCGACTAGGCTCACTTATATTTGTAGATTGTACAGTTCACTTTTTCACATATTTGAGTTGGTATATAAATGTACAATTTGTCTGTTGTCACCACTCACCAGTATGAGGATTGATAATGTTTAAAAGAAATTCGACATTACATGCACACAGTAATCATTGCACTACTCTGATGTGGGTAGTGGACTATCCATGCCGTCCTGCTGTGGGTGTGTGGATGCAGGAAGGATGCATTTTGACGTTTTCTGTTTATTACTGTAGGAAGTACAACCAACACACCACAGGGAGCTGATCCCTTGAAACATCCATCTGAGCTGCAGTCATCCGAAGCAAAACCTAATCCTACCACTGAAAAGGAGAATCCAGAGTTGCCAAAAAATCCGAAAACCACGACAGAGAGTGCATCACATGCTCAGAGAAGGTTGCTTCAAACAGCAGATAAAAGTGATGATCAAACGGGAAGTGCAGAAACTCATGGAAGTGATGCAGGAACAACAGGAGAATCAACTGTTGAAAATGATGAGCCTTTAGAGGAGGAAGCTAATGCATCATTTGATTTGTTTCGGGATGCAGAAGATCTCCCTGAAGAGTACAGTTATGATTATGATGATTATGTCAATGAGACCTGGTGGGGAGACGAGGATTGGACAGAACAAGAGCATGAGAAAGCGGAAGATTATGTGAGCATAGATGCTCACATATTGTCGACCCCAGTAAGTGAACGTTTTTGTTCCGTTTAACATAAATTTTGATGATTGTTCTAGTAATGTTCTTGAGTTGGTTACTTTGTTGCCATTTTTTCTACAGGTAATTGCAGATATTGACAATGACGGTGTACAAGAAATGGTTATTGCTGTATCTTACTTCTTTGACCGCGAGTAAGGCTGCTTTCTCTGCTACTAATGCATTTCGTGCGTGTTGCTCATGACATCTGGATGATGACTCATAAATAAGAAGCTCTGAGTGCCAGTTTATTTGTGATTTCCTATGTTGCATTTCATTAATTCTCTCCAAGATTATTTTTGCAAAAATAGGACCCCTTTGTTCTCTCTTAGCATGGACTGGTTGGTTGATGGTGCTTATAGCTAGTCTCAGTTAGATTGTGCATTTGCTTCCCTGACTAAATTTATGCTTTGCTTTGATTGTTTTTGTTCTATATCATGCTTGTTCCAGTAATGAATACAGGTACTAAAGCAAAAGCTAGGTGTTTTTTTTATCTTGCTGTGCTATCTTTTCGTTATGATTGAAATGTTTTTTCTTAATGCAAAATTTCCAACCGCAACGCGAGCACTTCATTATATATTGCCTGTGTTACCGTGGTGGTGTTCCTTTTGCAGCCTAGTAATCTGCTGTCTTTTACTGGCAGGTATTATGATAACGCAGAGCATTTAAAAGAGCTAGGAGGGATTGACATAGGAAAATATATTGCAAGCAGTATAGTTGTTTTTAACCTTGATACAAAACAAGTAAAATGGACAGCAGAACTCGATTTGAGTACCGAAAGTGGGAAATTCCTTGCCCATGCATATTCGTCTCCAACTGTGGTTGATTTGGATGGTGATGGAAATTTGGATATCCTTGTTGGAACTTCCTATGGCTTGTTTTATGTTCTTGATCATCACGGTAAATTCTTAACCTTATAATGTGTAGTATTGCATCCAAAAGCAGATTTAGCCTGAGCTGTCATCTCATATACTGCCTACATTTAACTCTCGTAGCCTAGTGTTTCTTCACTAGAATTGTACAAGACCTGGTGTAAAGTATAACCAGTTTTTATCATGCTATTTTTCATTTGGAAAATTCGTTTATAATCCACTGATATCCTCATAGGGAAAACAGTGAATTTCCACATTGTTCATACTTTTATCTTTGATGTGCTGATATATGTGAAGTAACCATGAGCTCTTTGTTGTTGATTTGTTAATATAGGTAAGACTAGGAAAAATTTCCCCCTTGAGATGGCTGAGATCCATGCACCCATCATTGCAGCAGACATCAATGATGATGGTAAGATCGAGATGGTCACTGCTGATGTGCATGGTAATGTAGCAGCTTGGACTGCAGAGGGAGACGAAATCTGGGAGGTGCATCTGAAGAGCCTTGTTCCACAGGCAAGTTTCACCCTATTCTTTGTACGGTGGTAGCTGAATGCTTATATAAATTTGGTTGTCTATTCATATACCAATGTAACCCATGTCTCTTACAATCTATACTCTGCAATGGCTACACATGCTGAAGTTGCTTGCCTAGTTTAGCTCAGGATAATATGGTTCATCCAGAATCTTGCTTCAATCTCCTTAATATTCAACCATTCTGCCTTCTGGTACTATTAAAAATTGTTCAAGACGGATTGAAAACATCATATTTTGTTTTAGTTAAAATAAAGTTTATCACACAGACGTATTTCTATCGCAGCATCTTCGTCTTCTTTACTTTGTTTCATCTAGGCTTTTCTATATTCAATCTGATTGTTATGATCATGTGATGACAGCGACCTACTGTCGGGGATGTCAATGGAGATGGCCACACTGATATTGTGGTCCCAACTGTATCGGGAAACATCTACGTTCTTAGTGGAAAGGATGGCTCAAAAGTTCAGCCTTTCCCATATAGAACACATGGAAGGATCATGAGTCCTGTCTTGTTAGTTGACATGAGCAAACGTGGAGAAAAGACGCAAGGACTAACCCTTGCTACTACGTCCTTTGATGGTTATCTGTATTTGATCGAGGGCTCTAGTGGCTGTGCAGATGTTGTTGACATTGGAGAGACCTCGTATGCTGTTTCTTCTCTGCTCCTAAAGACATTTGGTTGCATTTTTGGATATTGTACTTGCATTTCACCAAAATGAGCTCACTGCTTTGCACATTGACAGGTACACTATGGTTTTGGCGGACAATGTGGATGGCGGAGATGACCTTGATCTCATTGTTACTACCATGAATGGCAATGTCTTTTGCTTCTCCACTCCCTCACCACACCATCCTCTCAAGGTAGGCGATGCTTAGCCTTGGTGGACTGTTTGCAACTTCTGCTTGAGCTTGGTTTATAAATAGAGGATAAAAAGCATGGTAACAAGGTTACTTCTCATTCTAACTTGGTTGTAGGAATGGAGATCATCAAACCAAGGAAGGAATAATGCTGCATATAGGCACAACCGTCAAGGTATTTATGTTAAGCATGGTTCCAGGACATTCCGTGACGAAGAGGGTAAACATTTCTGGGTCGAATTTGAGATTGTAGACAAGTACAGGGTTCCCTATGGGAATCAAGCTCCTTACAATGTCACGGTACATCCTGTCAGCCCAAAACCTCACCTGACGGACAAACCAAATACTTTTACTAACTCCAAACTATCTCCATTCTACTTCTGGGTTTCAGGTAACTCTACTCGTCCCCGGGAATTACCAGGGAGACAGGAGCATTGTGGTCAGTGAAGTCTACAATGAACCAGGACACAAGCGGATGCAGCTCCCCACCGTGCCCGTCAGAACCACAGGAACTGTGCTCGTGGAGATGGTGGACAAACACGGGCTGCATTTCGCCGACGAGTACTCGCTCACCTTCCACGTGCACTACTTTAAGCTGCTGAAATGGCTTGTGGTTCTGCCGATGCTCGGGATGTTCCTTCTCCTCGTCATCCTACGGCCCCAAGAAGGCGCACCGTTGCCATCGTTTTCGCGGAACAACATCGATTAGTGGTTCCCGCGGTGAAGCAGGTGAAGGGGCTGGCCTGCCGGCTCTCCCATGACAGGACCTCTGCACACCGTAGCATACCGGGGAGCGAGCGCAGTCTGCACCATGAGATCAGAAATCCTGTTCGCCGCTCCCCCATCCATCAGTTAACTAGTTCGGCAGGGCAGATATAGTTTTACAGTATAGAAATACAGTTGAGTTTTGAGGAAGAATTTTGTGACACACTTGAATTATTTTCTAACTGATGATGTGACGCGCTGTTCATCGTGACCCTATTTTTCTGTCAACCTGATGTATGTACTCAAGGGGTCCCTGTTTTTGTTGTTCGGCTTCAGGCGCTGGTCTGTATTTCTTCAGTTTCTTGTGATGTCCGGAGCTTGTTTATGTGCAAGGCCACAAGCGTCCAGATTCTTAACTGCTGGGTTTCTGTTTTTTATCCGAAAACAGATGTCAGGGAATGAGGAAATATATGCTGGCCTTTGTTGTTTTTGTTTTACTAGATGAAGATCTATTAGCCCATTTATACTTGCACCAGTCTCGATGTCTAGACCAGATTGTTTTCAGTCAACTTTCCAAGGCGAATTCTCAGTCTAGCAGGCCGCATTTGTGCGTGAGATCTGAGATGCTACCGGGGAATGCTGGAACCAATTTTCTCGAAGTCTTTACTTTCTTGGGTCAAAATATGCATACATTTGTAGAAGTAGAGTTCATAAGTGGCTTGGCTTGTGTGTAATATTCTTTCTCTATTAAAAAAGCTGCAATGGCAATGATGTTTGTACAAAACACCGGTCAGGGTCGCAGTTTCCAAACTGCAACACCAACGTAGATTCCAAAATTTTAACAGCGTAGGCAGTTTTAACCCCAGAACCCCTGGTGGTTTTATTATTATTCTTCCTCCCATCTCTTTTCTAGATGAAAAAAGCTCTCTGACTATCTCTCAATCATCATCCTCTCTATCATCTTCCCCATCTTCCCCCTGATCTAAGAGATCTTTTGGGGTGTAATCCCCAGTATCAATGATCTCAGCCTCTTCAGGCATTACAGCTTGTTTTTGTTCTCTATTAAAATCAGACAACCATAGATCAATTCTAGCCTGTTCCACTTTTTTTTATCAATTCAACATTATGTTTACTCATATCAGGATTATTTCCTAGTTTCACCCCAATCCCCTCAGCAACTTTCTGAAAGAAACTATCAGAATTTGGAAAACTTTCGTTATTATTTAGCTTACCATAATTGTCCTTCTTAGCAACCCTTTCCTTTGCTAGCTCAGTGATATTTCGATCTTCCTTGCCTTTCAGCCTAAGGCACCTCCTTCGCTCCTCCTCTTCTTCCTTTAGATCAACATCACCTTTCCCGGCCTTCATAATCTTGGTCTCAAAAGAATCAGTTTCTTGACTAGCTGTGTAATCCACTGGCTCAACATATCCTAATCCAATGGCTTGTTCCATCAACTCCTGATCTGTCATCTCTCCTCCCCCCTCTTGTTTGTCCTCAATCTGCATATCTTCATCCAAGTTCTCCATTTCCTCTCCCTCAGCAATATTTCTCTCTCCAGATTGTGACCCTTTCACATCCTCATTCCCTTTCAGATTAATTTGAAGCAACTCATGTTGTCTCTTCACTTCTTTCTCAAGGGTTTTCCTAGTGATCTCCATCTCCTTCCTCTTTTTTTCTTCCAATATCAACTGTGCAGTCTGCCTAGCAGACAATTCTTCTGCCTTTTGTAGCCTAGATAACAGATCCTCCTCTCTCCCCTGCCTCTCTGCACTAATCCCTACTTTCTCACTTTCTTTAGCAGTGTCATTATTTTGACAATTGTCTCCAGACTTCAGAACCACCTGTTCATACTGTTTTAGGCCCAAGCTCCCTAAACTCACATTCTGTTTCCCAGTGTCTGTTTGCTTGCTTTTCTTCTGCATGTCATTCTCTCTCTGTGCCTCAAAGTGTTCCAGCTCCAAATATTCAAACATTTTCCTTTTATTCCCCTCATCAAACTTGTACCATCCCTGTTCAGCTACCGAATCAAATTCAAAGCAAATATCATACAGAAGCAAATCCTTGGTGGTTATCTCAGTCCCTGCTGGTATCTTGTGTATTCCCCTCACTCCAACCTTCACCTTGATCTCCTCCCTGGAATGAATGTGCTCAATGTCCACCTCCACCACTGGCCCCAAAGTAGAACCAATCTCACAGATTCCCAGGTAATGCCTCAGTGTATCAGGTACACCCCACATTTTTATCCACACCAAGTGTAACTTCCCTTTGACTTTATCATCTGGACTCCAGAAGTCAACCTCCACCATGGCTCCTGTCCCCAGCAGAGTAAATTTACCAAAGTTCTTTAACTCCACCAATTTGGTCTTATTGGGGAATCTCATCAAAAATGTTGCAGGACTATGAAATTTGGCTCTCCAGGTCCACCCCCACTCAAACATCTTGGAGAATCCAAAGACAACTGTAGTTTCATTTAACTACCCAGAGTGAACAGTCACCAGTGCCATAGGATTTGTGTGTTCAGCAGCCACCATATCCTTAGTGTGTTGCGCCAGAAGACACCCCAGGCCCCTAGCTCCATATCCAACATATTTGGCCACTGGTTTAGCTTGTTTCAAGACTGTGCAATCTTCAGTGTTATGTGATGCTCTCTGGCACACCACACAAAAAAGCTTATTCTTGCAATCAATCTTCAGGTGTCCTTGTTCCTTGCACTTCACACAGAACAGTTCCTTGATGTTGCTCCCTGCATCTTTCTTCTTTGATGTTCCTTTTCCCCCTTCATCCTTTTGTTGACCCTGCAGTTCCAAGGTCTCTTGTTTTGACATGTTGGATAGCAGATACTGGTATTGCTGTGCCATTTGCTCCTGGGGCATGAAACCAAATTGGCCAAGGCCCATTCCCATTGGCACTAACTGGGGGAAACTAAGGTTGTTCATCACAGGAAAACCACCCGCCATCTGCATTTGCCCCCCTTGCATACCCATCTGTGGGACATCAGGACTGACTGTTGCAAATCCACTGCCAGATCCCATTTCTCCAATCCCCCAAGAACTCTTTCCTGCTGCCCTCCCCCTCTGCTGGGGCCAAGATTCCCAACCCTGTTATCCAGATCTCTACTACTTCCCATAGATGCCCCTTCACCTCCAGATCCACTGTTGTTTGTCCCAGATCCCCCTCTGTAGTTACCATCTCTATTTCTCCACTCAAAACTCTCCTGATCTCTCCCATCAGGCCTATTAAAGCCTCTCTCAGAATTTTTGGGTTTGTTGAAGAAGTTACCTCTTCCTCCAAAACCAGCTCCTCTCCCTGGTCTGGGACGCCAGCTCTTCTATCTGTTGGCCATGATCTCTTCTCCTCCTCCGGCGAAATCTTCTTCCTCAGGCTCAGCTTCCCTACTCGCCGCCGCCTTGGGATTTTTAGGGTTTGGGGTGTGGAGGAAATCAGGTTCAGGGACCGCAGGCGGAATGCCTCTGTTATATAAACCATTCCCCCACTCCCCCATCTGGGCCTCCAAAACTTTCTTCCTTACTGGGCCAGAGGACCTTGGGGCCCAACTCAACAGAATAATACTCCGACCATTTTTTTCCTCCTGCCATCCTCTCTGGCCTTTCCCCCAAAACTCTGAGTCTCCTTTCTTCTCTAAACTTCATCAGCCACTTCTTCCAACGCGTAATTTTTAGGAATATCTAACCTAAAATTATCCTTATCAATCTTATCTCCACTTCCCCCAAAACCATTATTGTTTTTTAGGGAGGGTTATCATCGTCGGGTTCAATGTCACTTAAGAATTCAGGAAATCTGGTATAATCCCAGATTTTTGGATTTCTAGGCTTCATTTTTATGAGCGCCATATCAACGTTATTGCAATGATATACTCCCCAACTAGGGGAGTCTATATGTATCATATCACTACTGGATTCAATCTGCATTCTATCATATTTCTTCTCAATAGCATCCCCCTGATTTTGTAAAAGCAAACTCTGAACTTATCTATTCATTTTTTTCTTCATTTTCCTATTCACAAACTTGATTTGGCTTTGTGTATCAACATTCTCAGAATCCCCACTGTATCTACTGACAGGAGGAAAATAAGAACAAGTAGGAGCGCAATATTTACCTGCATCATCAACCTCATCGGAATCGGAGCCTGAATCATCGCTAGCCAGCACCCAGAAGCGGTTGCGGGCTAGCAAGGGCTTCAGGCATCGATTCCGGTGAGGCGAGCCGAGCGGCGAGGGGTCGGTGTTGTCGGAGGTGGGGCGAGCCAAGCTGAGCGTCGTGGGATCTGCACCTCCATCTGCAGCGCCTCCTCCCGTGGTGGCTGCACTACTGGGTCTTCGAGGATCTCGATCGGCGCCATAGCCGACCTTGGAGCTGAGAGAGTCAACACCCCCTCGCGAGATCTGAGCGCCGACTCCCGCATGGCCGGGGCGAGATTCGCTGTCTCGAAGGAGGTGAATGCCACCCACTTCCTCGCCACGGCTCGCACCGGTGAGTCCGCCTGATCCATCGCCCACAGCAGCACCTGGAGTGGGCGCTTGTGCCCACCCCTCCCGATCAGCGACCGCTCCTCCGCCGCCTTGTCAGTCCTTCGAAAATTGCCTCCGCCTCGCCGTACATCTCCTTTTTGCTGGTATACCACGAACCGATCTCCCTCAGGCGAGCACGTAGCCGCGCATCCCTGCCTACAAACCTCCTCAGCTTCTCTTCACCGATCTCCACCATCGCTGCCGCAGTCACCGATCTGGAGAGAGGAAACCGAGATGGCTAGGGGAGGAAGTGAAGGGTCGAGGAGGAGCGGAGCCCGGGCATTAGTAGTGCCCGAATTTAATCCCCCACCGGCCGCAATTCCTCCCCCACCGCCCGCAATTTCCCCCTTGCCGGCTCCCGAGGCGCCGCTCCCGTCCAGGTCTTCCTCCTCGATGCGCGTGACGTGACAGGGGAACACGATTGTGACGCCAGGGGCCAACACGAGCCCAATCCTGGACCGCCTATCGATCATGCACCCCCGCTCATCCACGAGATCCACCGAATCCAAACGCGAGCCGAGCACCACCTCCCCACGACATGGCCCGAGGATCGTCGGCGTCCGGAAATTGACGGCGAACCACACCAGCCATCGCCGCGGAGTAGGCACGCCCAGCGTGTCGCAGGGAGACGTGACGAGCCCGTCATCTCATCCGCGGGGGAAATACGGGTTACATGAGCTTCTACACTCCAGGTATCATCCTGTCCCTTGCTTGTCTCTTGTCAAGCATTTTCCTTTACAGCTTTCGATTTGTGTGTGTGTGTGTGTGTGTGTGTTCTTTTTGTCGAATTTTTAATATGTTAGGCGTATCTCAGTTACTATCTGGATAATATGTCAGGCGTATCTCAGTTACTATCTGTAAATCAACTGAAGGACATACTTTATCAAGTGTGTAGCTCAGGTGTTTTACTGCAAACATGGAAAAGTGATGTCAAGGACCCAAGGTTATGTTGTCCTAAAATAAAATGCACCTCTTCAACCCTTCCCGTAGGGTGACGATTTGCGTAGGGTGACAGTTCACGTTTAGTCCAAGATTTCCAGGGGCGATTGCGAAGGCGATCATGATCGGGCTCGGCCAGGCTAGGGTTCTTCGTGATCCGCCGCCGTCCAGTCGTGCTGACCGCGCCGCCATCCAGTACACTTCAACCCTTCTACGTGCTTCCCTAGGGCACGTAGTCGTAAGACAATTTAACCTAGGAGGAGATCGGGGGCTTGGGGTGGAGAAAGTCTTGAAGATGAAGGACATGGCCGGGATGATGAGGGGTTTGAAGTTGTCGGGGGAGGAGAAGAAAGGAGTTAGGGTTAGGATCTCAGCAAGGGAGAAAGGGAAGGATTCGGTGATGCAAGCTGTTGGCAAGGTTATGTCTGAGAGATTGGCGCACCCGGATGCGATCTGCCTCTCCCTCGGCAAGGTCTGGTGCCCGATCAAAGGGATCGGCTGTAAGGAAATAGGAGTAAATCAGTTCATTCTCACGTTCCACCAGGAGTCAGGCAAGCGGAAGGAAATTGAAGATGGGCCATGGATGTTTGATAAGGAACTTGTCATGGTGGAATATTATGTACCGAGCAAGAGGCCAGAGGACTACACCCACAATAATATTCCAATATGGATTAGGGTTTACAATCTACCTCTTGGTATGACGAACAAGGAGTCGGCCAAGGACATTGGGAACATCATTGGGAAGTACGTGGAGGCGGATATCGGGGTCGACGACACAACTATTGGCAGGTTCCTTCGAATCAAAATCAGAATGCGCATTGACAAGCCATTGATGAGGGGTTTTATCCTAGATGAGGAGGAAGATGGAGAAGGATCCCTGGAGTGGAGAAAACTAGCCATGGATAGCGGGGAGGAAGAGGAGGAGAGAGACTGGTGTAGACAGGAGTATGAATACATGCTAGATTTCTGCTACACATGTGAGCTATCGGCCATGGGGAGAAGGACTGCGCCATCAAGCTGAAAAAGGGCGATCACTCGCAGTTTGGGAGGTGGCTGCGGGCTGACGTAGGTCAACGCAAAGGGTGGATGCAGGATCGACCATGGAGGAGTGGGAGAGGCTCGAGCTGCCCCCGTAACTATGGCTTTAGCCGGTCGAGCGGGAGGTCTAGTGGTGGAAGCGATAGTCTGTCATGGAGGAAGAGCGACTCCCGATCTAGTGGAGGAGGGGTTGGGAAGACGGGGGGAGAGGAGGAAGTCACTAGTCCGATCAAAAAGGACTCCGTTCAGAGAGCTAAAGGGAACGCTAGAAAGTCGGAGCTCGGGGAGGGGCAACTGGTGCTACAGGCGAGCTCATCTGAACAGAAGAAGGCGCCCCCCGTCAAGGTTCTAAAGCAACTAGAGGGAGGGATGGGGCCCGTGATCAATAGCAAGTTGCCGGTGGTGGTTAGCAATCCA
>NC_041389.1:680875995-680914958 GCF_002162155.2 Triticum dicoccoides
ACTTCTGGGGGGGGGGGGAGATACAAAAAGAAGGGCATGGATAGAGCATTGGGAGTAGGCGGACAGGAGGTGGTGACAAGTCTAGGAGGAAAGAGGGAGAGGACAAAGGAGGATGTAGAGAAGGAAGGAAAGAGGGGGAAGGCTGATGCAGTGCCTCAGGACGTGGGGCGAGTGATCGAGGCCACGCCTATGGCGACAAAGGACAATACATCGGCTGGAATGCAGGAGCAGCCCCACCGGGAGCAATGAAACTCATCGGTTGGAACTGCCGGGGGCTCGGGAATGGCCCGGCAGTTCGTAGCCTTCTCGATTTGGGGAAGGCGGAGGAGCCTGATGTTCTGTTCTTGGCAGAGACAAAACTGACTGAGAAGGAGTTGGATAGGTTTAGATGGTCATTGGGCCTGGCCAATATGATTGCTTGGAATCCAGTCGGTCGAAGCCGAGGCATGGCGCTGTTCTGGAGGAGGGGGGGTGAATGTATCCCTGAGGTCGTATGGCCGAAGACATGTGGATGTGGATGTGATGGAGGAAGACAGTCGTGTCTGGAGAGTTACAGTGATCTATGGCGAGTCTTAAGTGGATCGGAAAGTGGAGAGACTTGGAAACTATTGCGCATTCTTGGCCAGCAACATCAGAACGGACGCCCGTGGCTATGCTTGTGAGACTTCAACGAGATACTAACTTATGATGAGAAGATTGGTGGTGCAGTCTGACACCAGAGGTACATGGACAATTTCAGGAGTGCCCTGGAGGCGTGTGACTTGTGTGACTTAGGTTTTCAAGGGGACAAGTTCACTTGGAGAAAACACAGCAAGCTAATTGACACATATATTTGTGAGTGTCTTGACAGAGCAACTACGAATGCCAAATGGTGTGAGTGGTTCCCTGAATTCACTATTACTAACGGTGCCCCACGACACTCCGACCACCGGCCTATCATTGTCAACACCCAGGGTGTCAGCAGAAGGAAGAGTGGAGGCGATCGAGGTTTTAGGTTCGAGGCATGGTGGCTTAAGGAGGAAGGGTGTAGTGAGGAGGTGCAAGGAGCGTGGGAGGAAGGGTGTATGAAGGATAGTGGAGATGTTGGAGCTGCTTTGAAGTGTGCAGCGGGAAGGATGAGGAGATGGGGTAAAGAGGTGGTGGGAGAGTTGGAGGAAAGATTGAAGTTCACACGGAGGAAGTTGGAGAACTGTATGAGGGCGCCGGTTTCGGAAGAGAAAGTAAGGGAAGAAGCGATGCTAAGGTGTTTGCTTGAAGAGTTGGAGGACAAAAAGAACACCAAAGCGAAACAATACTCACATGTTACTTGGTTGCGAGATGGGAACAGAAGCACGAAATACTTTATGGCTGTAGCTTCATCAAGGAGGAAGGTGAATAGGATAAAAAAGTTGAAGAAGGAGGACGGAACGGAGGTGGAAGAAAGAGAGGAGCTTAATAACTATGCCTGTTCTTTTTTTCAGGATCTCTTCACCACCACCGGTGTCAACCGCCTACCCGAGCTATTCAACAAAGTCCAACCTCGGGTCACTAGTGCTATGAGGGCCATCCTGGAAGCGGAGGTCACCCGGGAGGAGGTCAAGGTGGCGCTCGGTCACATTGGGGATCTAAAGGCTCCTGACCCAGATGGCATGCCCTCGATTGTCTACAAGAGGCACTGATATTTCATGGGAGATAAAGTGATCGATGTGGTCCTTACGGTACTAAATGGAGGAGCCATGCCGGAAGGGTGGAATGACACCACTGTTGTCCTCATCCATAAAGTAAAAAACCCTCAAAGGATCAAGAATCTGCGGCCGATAAGTCTTTGCAACGTGATTTACAAACTGGTCTCCAAAGTTATTGCTAACCACTTGAAGCTAGTGCTCCCAGACATCATTTCTTCGAATCAGAGCACCTTTGTTCCTGGTAGGATGATCACTGATAACGTTCTTGTGGCGTATGAGGTGTCACATTACCTTCAGAATAAGGAGAGAGGGAAGGAAGGGATTGCAACAGTCAAAGCAGATATGAGTAAAGCTTACGATAGGGTCGAATGGGACTTCCTAAGAGCTATGTTGAGCAAGCTGGGCTTCGGGACAAGATGGATCGATTTGGTCATGACCTGTGTGTCCTCAGTACGGTACTAGATCAAGGTGAACGGCGAGCTGACGCAACAGTTTTCCCCATTCCGCGGTCTCCGGCAGGGTGATCCGGCCTCACCTTATCTTTTCGTCATCTGCGCGAAGGGTTTATCGGCCCTACTGCATGACGTGGAAGCGACGGGCAAGATTACAGGCGTCAGGATTTGCCAAAGGGCACCGGTGCTGTCACATTTTCTTTTTGCGGATGACTCAATGCTGTTACTGAAAGCGAAGCAGGAGGAAGCCCTAGAGCACCGGCTTGTCCTGGATCTGTATGAGGATTGTTCGGGTCAGTGCATCAACTTAGAGAAGTCTTCTCTTATGTTTAGCCCTAACACAGAGACCACGGCCAAAACTGCTGTCAAGGACGCTTTGCAAATTCACAGCGAGAATTGGAATGAAAGGTACTTGGGCCTCGTAGTTCATGTTGGAAAATCAAGAAGGAAAGCATTTGGGTTTGTCAAGGGAGCCATGGCGGGCTAGGTATACGGCTGGAAAGAGAGATCGATTGCCAAAGCCGGGAAGGAGACCTTGGTCACGACCGTAGCCCAAGCCATCCCCACTTTCGCCATGTCTTGTTTCGATCTGACCAAAACCTTCTGTGAGGAGCTTAGTTCACTGGTTGGTAATTACTGGTGGAGCCAACAAGACAAGGAGAACACCATCCATTGGATTGGTTGGAAAACTCTTATAAAGCCAAAAGTTGAGGGAGGGCTCGGGTTTAGTGATATGCATGGTTTCAATATAGCGATGCTGTCAAGACAAATTTGGAGACTCATCCACTACCTGGACTCGTTATGTGCTCAAATCTTATGAGCCCATTATTTTCCTAATGGGCAGATCCTGGAGGCGGTACCTAGAGACGACATCTCTTATTCCTGGCACAACTTACTGCATGGGTTACAACTGTTCCGCGAAGGATATATCTGGAGAATCGGTGATGGCACACAAGTTAAGATTTGGACTGATCCGTGGATTCCGAGGCCATGGTCACATCAAGTCCTAACTGCCCAAGGGTAGAGCCTACTGGAACATGTTAGCGATCTCATTGATCCTTTCACAGGCAAGTGGGATGAGCTGCTGGTGAGAGACGTTCTGGGCGGACGATGTCAAGTATATCCTCCAAATTCCACTGAGAGAGGGGGTCCAGGATTTCATAGCATGGCAGTATGATAGCAAGGGGGTTCATTCTATCAAGTCTGCTTACAAGCTCTTCGAACAACTCAAAAAAACCAAGAGTGACGGTGATGTGGGCGGTAGCGGCTCCAACCCGAGGATCCTGGACAAGGCCAAGGACGACTCATGGAAGCGTATCTGGAAGTTGCCCTGCCCAAAAACCATCCATATGTTTACGTGGAGGATCAAGCATGAATCCCTTGCGCTCCACACCAACCTGGCCCGGCGAGGCATCCCCATTGATGATACCAAATGTCTGTTTTGTGGCAAGGCCGATGAGGATGGGGCGCATCTATTCATCAAGTGCAAATCCGCTAAGGAGGTTTGGAGAGAGAACTTGCTATGGAGAAAGAGAGGACTGCCTTAGAGCGCATCACGTCCATGCATGCAATGCTTGATTTAAAAAGCGACTGCTAGTGCTGACCTTTTGGTGGATGTGGTGATCCAACAGAAACAGAATGAGAGAAGGGGAGCTGCCTACTACGGCCGAAGAAGTGGCTCGACGAGCAAGAAGCAGTGTCCTCGAGTTCATGCAGATTTTCGGGAAGCCAGAAGCCAAGCTATTGCCAGACAAATGGCGCCCCCCCAAAGATTCGGTCTACAAAGTAAACGTCGACGGATCGTTCGTTCCTGGTCAGCAACATGCAGGATGGGGCGTCGCTATCAGATCAAAGGATGGTCATCTGCTCTGTGCACGGGCGGGTTGAGGCGAGAATATAAGCGATGCTTTCGTGGCGGAAGCCATAGCTATGTCACAAGCGATCAACACTGCTGCAGACCTGGGCATGACCCGCGTGGAGTTCAAAACTGACTCACAACTCCTGGCTGAGGCTCTTGACCTGGGGAAGGTGGATTCCTCGGTGTACGTTGCAACTAATGAGTTAGTTTCGGGATGATGTATTACGGAACGAGTAAAGAGACTTGTCGGTAACGAGATTGAACTAGGTATTGAGATACCGACGATCGAATCTCGGGCAAGTGATATACCGATGACAAAGGGAACAACGTATGTTGTTATGCGGTTTGACCGATAAAGATCACCGTAGAATATGTGGGAGCCAATATGAGAATCCAGGTTCCGCTATTGGTTATTGACCGGAGACGTGTCGCGGTCATGTCTACATAGTTCTCGAACTCGTAGGGTCCACACGCTTAAAGTTCGATGACGGTTATATTATGAGTTTATGAGTTTTGATGTACAGAAGGTAGTTCAGAGTCCCGGATGAGATCGGGTATATGACGAGGAGTCTCGAAATGGTCGAGAGGTAAAGATCGATATATTGGACGACTATATTTGGACATCGGAAAGGTTCCGAGTGATTCGGGTATTTTTTGGGGTACCGGGGAGTTACGGGAATACGAGGAAGAAGTAATGGGCCTCATGGGCCAAGTGGTGGAAGAGAGGAGGCAGGGCGCGCGGCTCCCCTAGCCCAAACCGAATTGGACTAGGGGCCAGCCCCCTTTCCTCCTTTTCCTCCCTCCCCTTCCTTCCCCTCTCCTACTTGGACTAGGAAAGGAGGGAGTCCTACTCCCGGTGGGAGTAGGACTCCTCCCTGCTGCGCCTCCTCCTGGTCGGTCGCCCCCTCCCCCTTGATCCTTTATATACGGAGGAGGGGGCACCCCATAGACACAACAATTGATCCCTTGGATCTCTTAGCCGTGTGCGGTGCCCCCCTCCATCATAGTCCACCTCGATAATATCATAGCAGTGCTTAGGCGAAGCCCTGCGTCGGTATAACATCATCAGCGTCACCACGTTGTCGTGCTGACAGAACTCTCCCTCAAAGCTCGACTGGATCTTAGTTTGAAGGACGTCATCGAGTTGAACGTGTGCCGAACTCGGAGGTACCGTACGTTCGGTACTTGATCGGTCGGATCGTGAAGACGTACGACTACATCAACCACGTTGTGCTAACGCTTCCGCTTTCGGTCTACGAGGGTATGTGGACACACTCTCCCTTCTCATTGCTATGCATGACCATGATCCTGTGTGTGTAGATTTTTTTTGAAATTACTACATTCCCCAACAGTGGTATCAGAGCCTGGTTTTATGCGTAGATGTTATATGCACGAGTAGAACACAAGTGAGTTGTGGGCGATACAAGTCATACTGCTTACCAGCATGTCATACTTTGGTTCAGGGGTATTGTTGGATGAAGCGGCCGGGACCGACATTACATGTATGCTTACGCGAGACTGGTTCTACCGACGTGCTTTGCACATAGGTGGCTGGCGGGTGTCAGTTTCTCCAACTTTAGTTGAACTGAGTGTGGCTATGCCCGGTCCTTGAGAAGGTTAAAACAACACTAACTTGACAAACTATCGTTGTGGTTTTGATGCGTAGGTAAGAACAGTTCTTGCTCAGCCCGTAGCAGCCACGTAAAACTTGCAACAACAAAGTAGAGGACGTCTAACTTGTTTTTGCAGGGCATGTTGTGATGTGATATGGTCAAGACGTGATGCAATATTTTATTGTATGAGATGATCATGTTTTGTAACCAAGTTATCGGCAACTGGCAGGAGCCATATGGTTGTCGCTTTATTGTATGCAATGCAATCGCCCTGTAATTGCTTTATTTATCACTAAGCGGTAGCGATAGTCGTAGAAGCAATAGTTGGCGAGACGACAACGATGCTACGATGGATATCAAGGTGTCACACCGGTGACTATGGTGATCATGACGGTGCTTCGGAGATAGAGATCACAAGCACAAGATGATGATGGCCATATCATATCACTTATATTGATTGCATGTGATGTTTATCCTTTATGCATCTTATCTTGCTTTGATTGACGGTAGCATTATAAGATGATCTCTCACTAAATTTCAAGATAAAAGTGTTCTCCCTGAGTATGCACCGTTGCCAAAGTTCGTCGTGCCCAGAAACCACGTGATGATCGGGTGTGATAAGCTCTACGTCCATCTACAATGGGTGCAAGCCAGTTTTGCACATGCAGAATACTCAGGTTAAACTTGACGAGCCTAGCATATGCAGATATGGCCTCGGAACACTGAGACCGAAAGGTCGAGCGTGAATCATATATTAGATATGATCAACATAGTGATATTCACCATTGAAAACTACTCCATTTCACGTGATGATCGGTTATGGTTTAGTTGATTTGGATCACGTGATCGCTTAGATGATTAGAGGGATGTCTATCTAAGTGGGAGTTCTTAAGTAATATGATTAATTGAACTTAGTCCTGGTAGTATTTTGCAAATTATGTTGTAGATCAATAGCTCGCGTTATAGCTTCCCTATGTTTTTATATGTTCCTAGAGAAAAACTATGTTGAAAGATGTTAGTAGCAATGATGCGGAATTGGTCCGTGATCTGAGGTTTATCCTCATTGTTGCATCGAAGAATTATGTCCTTGATGCACCGCTAGGTGACAGACCTATTACAGGAGCAGGTGTAGACGTTATGATCGTTTGGCTAGCTCAATATGATGATTACTTGATAGTTTTGTGCACCATGCTTTATGGCTTAGAACCGGGACTACAAAAACGTTTTTGAAACGTCACTGAACATATGAGATGTTCCATGAGATGAAATTGGTATTTCAGACTCATGCCCGTGTCAAGAGGTATGAGACCTCTGACAAATACTTCGCCTAAAAGATGGAGGAGAATTGCTCAACTAGTGAGCAAGTGCTTAGATTGTCTGAGTACTACAGTTGCTTGAATCAAGTGGGAGTTAATCTTCCAGATAAGATACTGATTGATAGAGTTCTCTAGTCACCATCACCAAGTTACTGGAACTTCGTGATGAACTATAGTATGCAAGGGATGACGAAAACGATTCCCGAGCTCTTCGTGATGCTGAAATCGACGAAGGTAGAAATCAAGAAAGAGCATCAAGTGTTAATGGTTGACAAGACCACTACTTTCAAGAAAAGGGCAAAGGGAAAGAAAGGGAACTTCAAGCAGAATGGCAAGCAAGTTGTCACTCCCGTGAAGGAGCCCAAAGCTGGACCAAAACCTGAAACTGAGTGCTTCTACTGCACAGGAAATTGTCACTGGAAGCGAAAATGCCTTGAATATTTGGTGGATAAGAAGAATGGCAAAGTGAACAAGGGTATATTTGATATACAGGTTATTGATGTGTACCTTACTAGTGTTTATAGTAGCCCCTGGGTATTTGATACTTGTTCGGTTGCTAATATTAGTAACTCGAAACAGGAGTTACAGTATAAATAGAGACTAGTTGAGGGTGAAGTAACGATGTGTGTTGGAAGTGATTCTAAGGGAGTCCTGGATAAGGGGGTATCCGGACAGCCGGACTATATACTTTGGCCGGACTGTTGGACTATGAAGATACAAGATAGAAGACTTCGTCCCGTGTCTGGACGGGACTCTCCTTGATGTGGAAGGCAAGCTTGGCGATTCGGATGTAGATCTCCTCCTCTGTAAACCGACTCTGTGTAACCCTAGCCCCCTCCGGTGTCTATATAAACCAGAGGGTTTAGTCCGTAGGACACAACAACAACAATCATACCATAGGCTAGCTTCTAGGGTTTAGCCTCTCTGATCTCGTGGTAGATCAACTCTTTTAATACTCATATCATCAAGATCAATCAAGCAGGAAGTAGGGTATTACCTCCATCAAGAGGGCCCGAACCTGGGTAAACATCGTGTCCCCACCCTCCTGTTACCATTAGCCTTAGACGCATAGTTCGAGACTCCCTACCCGAGATCCGCCGGTTTTGACACCGACATTGGTGCTTTCATTGAGAGTTCCTATGCGTCATCGCTGCAAGGCTAGATGGTTTCTCCAACCTTCAACCACGCTGTCCTGGGTGGGATTTTTCTCCCCGGACAGATCTTCGTGTTCGGCGGCTTCGCACTGCGGGCCAACTCGCTTGGCCATCTAGAGCAGATCAATAGCTATGACCCTGGCCATCAGGTCAGGTTTGGAAACCTAAACTACACCGCCGACATCTGTGAAGACTTGACCTTCGAAGGATTTGGGCCCGTGTCGGGAGCGCCGAACAATCACGACGTGCATGACCTAGATCGGCAGTCGGATAGTATTCGGAACATCGCACCTGCTACAGCTCCGGACTTCATTCCAGAGCAGGTCGTGCCTTCCAAGGATGGGTGGATGGACCACGCCCCGAAGGCCGCACACTCCTCGGCGTTGGAGCCGAACACAGACTCCTATCCTAAAGGGATCTATGTCTCTGGACCCCCAGACTCATCTCCGGCTGTGTGTTCTAGACCGCGCGCATCCTTGCCCATTGAATCTAACCGGGCTCCAGTCATGGAGTTCACCGCCATGGATATCTTTCAGCATTCGCCCTTCGGAGACGTGCTGGATTCTTTAAGGTCTCTCTCTTTGTCAGGAGACTCCTGGCCAAACTATGTCCGGCTCGAGTGGGAAGCTGGCGACGAAGAAATTTGTTTCCCACCCACCACCCACTTAATAGCCACGGTCGATGACTTGACCGACGTGCTTAACTTTGACTCCGACCACAGGAACCACCGCCCACAGGGCGCTGGACTGCCACCTCTTTATATGATATATATATGGTGGATACTCCCAAAGAAACAAATGGCGATGAAGCAACGGAAGATAACCCCTTGGGGAAGAAAGCAAAACACGGGCGTCATCGGCGCCGCTCCAAGCCTTGCCACAACAATACCGGCACTGGAAAAGAAAATACATATGGTGCCTAAGAGGAAAACAATCCTGACCAACCCACCTTCGAGCAAGTCAAACAGGAACACGGGCAGGCTAGCCAAGACAAACAGGCGACAGATGGATACTTGGAGGATGATAACTATATGCCTCCCTCTGAAGACGAGGTGAGCCTCGGTAACGACAATTTCGGCGTACCAGAGGATCCAATAAAGCAGGAGCGCTTCAAGCACCGACTTATAGCCACTGCAAGAAGCCTGGAAAAGAAACATCAGCAGCCTTAAGCTGATAAAAATCTGCCCACAGACAGACGGACTAAGGCCCGGGCAGCCGTAGAATATGTTATTTGGTGTTTGCGTTGAGCATAAATATGATTAGATCATGTTTATTGCGATACGATTATTCATCTAAGACAGAGAATAAATTGTTATTCTGTTTAGATGAATAAAACCTTCTATGGTCATACACCCAATGTTGATGGTTTATTGAATCTTGATCGTAGTGATACACATATGCATAATATTGATGCCAAAAGATGAAAAGTTGATAATGATAGTGCAACATATTTGTGGCACTGCCGTTTGAGTCATATCCGTGTAAAGCGCATGAAGAAACTCCATGCTGATGGACTTTTGGAATCACTTGATTATGAATCATTTTATGCTTGCGAACCATGCCTTATGGGCGAGATGACTAAAACTCCGTTCTCCGGAACAATGGAACGAGCTAGTGACTTATTGGAAATAATACATACCGATGTATGCGGTCCAATGAGTGTTGATGCTCGTGGCGGGTATTGTTATTTTCTAACCTCACAAGATGATTTGAGCAGATATGAGTATATCTACTTAATGAAACACAAGTCTAAAACATTTGAAAAGTTCAAAGAATTTCAGAGTAGTGGAAAATCATCGTAACAAGAAAATAAAGTTTCTACGATCTGATCGTAGAAGAGAATATTTGAGTTACGAGTTTGGCCTTCATATAAAACAATGTGGAATAGTTTCACAGTTCACACCACCTGGAACATCACAACGTTATGGTGTGTCCGAACGTCGTAACCGCACTTTATTGGATATTGTGCGATCTATGATGTCTCTTATCGGTTTACCACTATCGTTTTGGGGTTATGCATTAGAGACAGTTGCATTCACTTTAAAAAGGGCACCATCAAAATCCGTTGAGACGATGCCTTATGAACTGTGGTTTGGCAAGAAACCAAAGTTGTCATTTCTTAAAGTTTGGGGCTGCGATGCTTATGTGAAAATTTTTCAACCTGATAAGCTCCAACCCAAATCGGAGAAATGCTTCTTCATAGAATACCCAAAGGAAACTGTTGGGTACACCTTCTATCACAGATCCGAAAGGTAAGACATTCACTTGCTAAGAATGGATCCTTTCTAGAAAGGAGTTTCTCTCGAAAGAAGTGAGTGGGAGGAAAGTAGAGCTTGATAAGGTAATTATACCTTCTCTCGAATTGGAAAGTAGTTCATCACAGAAATCAGTTCCAGTGATTCCTGCACCAATTAGTGAGGAAGCTAATGATGATGATCATGAAACTTTAGATTAAGTTACTATAGAACCTCGTAGGTCTTCCAAAGTACAGTCCGCACCAGAGTGGTACGGTAATCCTGTTCTGGAAGTCATGTTACTAGACCATGATGAACCTACAAACTATGAGGAAGCGATGATGAGCCCAGATTCCGTGAAATGGCTTGAGGCCATGAAATCTGAGATGGGATCCATGTATGAGAAGAAAGTGTGGACTTTGGTGGAGTTTCCCGATGATCAACAAGCCATATTGTATAAATGGATCTTCAAGAGGAAGACAAACGCTGATAGTAGTGTTACTATCTACAAAGCTTGACTTGTCGCAAAAAGGTTTTTCGACAAGTTCAAGGTGTTGAATACGATGAGATTTTCTCACTCGTATTGATGCTTAAGTCTGTCTGAATCATGTTAGCAATTGCCACATTTTATGAAATTTGGTAAATGGATGTCAAAACTACATTCCTTAATGGATTTTTTAAAGAAGAGTTGTATATGATGCAACCAGAAGGTTTTGCAAATCCGAAAGGTGCTAACAAAGTATGCAAGCTCCAGTGATCCATCTATGGACTGGTGCAAGCATCTCGGAGTTGGAATATACGCTTTGATGAGTTGATCAAAGCATATAGTTTTATACAGACTTGCGGTGAAGCCTGTATTTACAGAAAAGTGAGTGGGAGCACTACAGCCTTTCTGATAAGTATATGTGAAAGACATATTGTTGATCAGGAATAATGTAGAATTTTTTGGAAAGCATAAAAGAGTGTTTGAAAGGAGTTCTTCAAAAGAAAGACCTCAGCAAAGCTACTTACATATTGAGCATCAAGATCTATTGAGATAGATCAAGACGCTTGATAAGATTTTTCAATGAGTACATACCTTGATAAGATTTTGAAGTAGTTCAAAATGGAACAGCCAAAGAAGGAGTTCTTGTGTGTGTTGCAAGGTGTGAAGTTGAGTAAGACTCAAAACCCGACCATGGCAGAAAATAGAAAGAGAATGAAAAGTCATTCCCTATGCCTCAGTCATAGGTTCTATAAAGTATGCTATGCTATATACCAGACCTATTGTATGCCTTGCTCTGAGTTTGGCAAGGGAGTACAATTTTGATCTAGGAGTAGATCACTAGATAGCGGTCAAGAATAACTTTAGTGAGGACTAAGGAGATGTTTCTCGATTATGGAGGTGATAAAAGAGTTCGTCGTAGAGAATTACATCGATGCAAGCTTTTACAATAATCCAGATGACTCTAAGTCTCAATCTGGATACATATTGAAAGTGGGAGCAATTAGCTAGAGTAGCTCCGTGCAGAGCATTGTAGACATAGAATATTTGCAAGATACATACGGCTCTGAATGTGACAGACACGTTGACTAAACTTCTCTCATGAGCAAAACATGATCGTACCTTAGTACTCTTTGGATGTTAATCACATAGCGATGTGAACTAGATTATTGACTCTAGTAAACCCTTCAGATGTTGGTCACATGATGATGTGAACTATGTGTGTTAACCACATACAGATGTGGATATTGATGTTAAATCACATGGTGACGTGAACTAGATTATTGACTCTAGTGCAAGTGGGAGACTGAAGGAAATATGCCCTAGAGGCAATACTAAAGTTATTATTTATTTCCTTATATCAAGATAAATGTTTATTATTCATGCTAGAATTGTATTAACCGGAAACATGATACATGTGTGAATACATAGACAAACTGAGTGTCACTAGTATGCCTCTATTTGACTAGCTCGTTAATCAAAGATGGTTATGTTTCCTAGCCATGGACAAAGAGTTGTCATTTGATTAACGGGATCACATCATTAGGAGAATGATGTGATTGACTTGACGCATTCCGTTAGCTTAGCACTTGATCGTTTAGTATGTTGCTATTGCTTTCTTCATGACTTATACATGTTCCTATGACTATGAGATTATGCAACTCCCATTTACCGGAGGAACACTTTGTGTGCTACCAAACGTCACAAGTAACTGGGTGATTATAAAGGTGCTCTACAGGTGTCTCCAAAGGTACTTGTTGGGTTGGCGTATTTCGAGATTAGGATTTGTCACTCCGATTGTCAGAGAGGTATCTCTGGGCCCACTCGGTAATGCACACTATAAGCCTTGCAAGCATTGCAACTAATGAGTTAGTTGCAGATGATGTATTACAGAATGAGTAAAGAGACTTGTCGGTAACGATATTGAACTAGGTATTGAGATACCGACGATCGAATCTTGGGCAAGTAACATACCGATGACAAAGGGAACAACGTATGTTGTTATGCGGTTTGACCGATAAAGATCATCGTAGAATATGTGGGAGCCAATATGAGCATCCAGGTTCTGCTATTGGTTATTGACCGGAGACGTGTCCCAGTCATGTCTACATAGTTCTCGAACCCGTAGGGTCCGCACGCTTAAAGTTCGATGACGGTTATATTATGAGTTTATGAGTTTTGATGTACCGAAGGTAGTTCAGAGTCCCGGATGAGATCGGGGATATGACGAGGAGTCTCGAAATAGTCGAGACATAAAGATCGATATATTGGACGACTATATTCGGACATCGGAAAGGTTCCGAGTGATTTGGGTATTTTTTGGGGTACCGGGGAGTTACGGGAATACGAGGAAGAAGTAATGGGCCTCATGGGCCAAGTGGTGGAAGAGAGGAGGCAGGGCGCGCACCCCCTAGCCCAAACCGAATTGGACTAGGGGGCCGGCCCCCCTTTCCTCCTTTTCCTCCCTCTCCTTCCTTCTCCTTATCCTCCCCTTCCTTCCCCTCTCCTACTTGGACTAGGAAAGGAGGGAGTCCTACTCCTGGTGGGAGTAGGACTCCTCCCTGCCGCGCCTCCTCCTGGCCGGCCGCCCCCTCCCCCTTGATCCTTTATATACGGAGGAGGGGATTACCCCATAGACACAACAATTGATCCCCTGGATCTCTTAGCCGTGTGCAGTGCCCCCTCCACCATAGTCCACCTCGATAATATCGTAGAGGTGCTTAGGCGAAGCCCTGCGTCGGTATAACATCATCAGCGTCACCACGCCGTCGTGCTGACGGAACTCTCCCTCAAAGCTCGGCTGGATCGGAGTTCGAGGGACGTCATCAAGTTGAACGTGTGCTGAACTCGGAGGTGCCGTACGTTCGGTACTTGATCGGTCTGATCGTGAAGACGTACGACTACATCAACCACGTTGTGCTAACGCTTCCGCTTTCAGTCTACGAGGGTACGTGGACACACTCTCCCCTCTCGTTGCTATGCATGACCATGATCCTATGTGTGCGTAGAATTTTTTTGAAATTACTACGTTCCCCTATAATTCGGTAGCTCATGAATTTGCCAACCTAGGCCGTATGTATGATCCAAACCACTGTATGCAGTCGGAATTTGATGTACCTGCCCCTGTGGGTGATCGTGTTTTGGGAGATATGCCCAACCACAGTTAAGTAATAAAGCTAAGTTTCTTTAAAAAATGCACCTCTTGTTTCATTGGAGAATATGGACTCATGTGCTATTTATAGGGACCATTTTATGCGAAGCAGGCCAATTGCATACCACCCTCAGAATTTCACTAGAGCCGTTGATAGGTCAAGTGGATATTTTTTCTTTTTTGAAAAGGGGGTTTGCCTCGGCCTCTGCATCAGGGTGATGCATACAGCCATATTATTGATAATCAAAAGTTCCAACATAAGTCTTGGGGTCTCAAACAAAAAAAAATGCTCACAAAGAGCATGAAGGCAAAAACAGGATAGCTACAACCGACTGGCAAAACATAAGATAGGAAACTAAACACCTATCCTATTACATGACCGCCATTCAAACCGGTTGGAGATAGCCCGTGCTACCATCTCCCATCGGATAGATCCAGTAACCAAATGCTCCCTGACCTTCGTCGAAGTGAGTAGTGACCACATACGGATGAGTTTAGTGGCCCGGAAAATAACCTGCAAGAAATGAATATTTGTTGTTCTATTAAAAACCAAGTCGTTTCTGCAGTTCCAAACTGCCCATAATAAAGCACATACTCCTACACGGATATGTCTCTCTATTTTTGCATCAATCCCATCTAGCCACGTCTCAAATAACGTGTTGATAGAATTCGGAGGAGTAGTATTAAAACTACATCTTTTAGATCCAGTCCAGTTGCATTTCGACAAATTGTCTTTAGTTAGAATGACTTGTTTGTGGACAAACCACATAAACACTTTGATTTTTAAAGGCACTTTGACTTTCCAAACATGTTTCGAATGAGGAATAGCGCTAGTGTTGATAATATCCAAATACATGGATTTAACCGAAAACCCACCATTCTTAGCTAGTTTCCAGCGCAACTGATCGGGCTGTTGAGAATTGTGACATCCATCAATCTTCTCACAAGATGGAGCCATGCTTCCCAACGGTTTCTCGCTAGCGTCCTCCTGAATTGAATATTAAGAGGATTGGACTGTAATAGTGTTGCAACATAAGCGTCTCTTCACTGAACAATATTATAGAGAGAAGGATATTGGAGTTCAAGGGGCGTCTCCCCTAGCCATGTATCCTCCCAGAATCTTGTGGAAGTACCATTTCCAACTACAAATTTTGTCCTATTAAAAAAGACTGATTTCACTATCATCAGTCCCTGGCGAATCAGTCAGTCTTACCGTCACCTGGGACAAGGTTTTGGACTGAAGGTACTTATTATGCAGAATCTGGGCCCATGTGGCATCTGTATCTACAGATAACTTATACAACCACTTGCTGAGAAGACATCTGTTCTTCACCTCTAAATTTTCAATGCCTAGACTGTTGGGGAACGTTGCAGAAAATTAAAATTTTTCCTACGGTTTCACCAAGATCCATCTATGAGTTCATCTAAGCAACGAGTCAAGGGAGAGAGTTTGCATCTACATACCACTTGTAGATCACGAGCGGAAGCTTGCCAAGGGGATGGTGATGATGGAGTCGTACTCGAACGTGATTCGGA
The DNA here is from genome assembly GCF_002162155.2 of Triticum dicoccoides. Classification (NCBI taxonomy): domain Eukaryota; kingdom Viridiplantae; phylum Streptophyta; class Magnoliopsida; order Poales; family Poaceae; genus Triticum; species Triticum dicoccoides. Next base: position 680,891,457 of record NC_041389.1, read on the forward strand.
TCACCGATGTCCTAGTGCTGAACGGACAGCACCTCTGCGTTCAACACACGTACGGGACGGGGACGTCTCCTCCTTCTTGATCCAGCAAGGGGGAAGGAGAGGTTGAGGAAGATTGCTCCAACGGTAGCACGACGGCGTGGTGTAGTTGGTGCAGCAGTACTCCGACAGGGCTTCGCCGAGCACGTACGGAGGAGGAGAGGTGTTGGGGAGGGGAGGGGCTGCGCCTTGACTTGTGTTGTATTGCAGCCCTCCCCTCACCCCTCTATATATAGGGGAAAGGGCAAGGGGGGCCGGCCATCTAGGGAAAACCCTAGGGGGGGGGGCCAAGGGGTGGGGGGCTTGCCCCCCAAGCAAGGGGGGTGCGCCCCCTTTAGGGTTTCTCCCCCAACCCTAGGCGCATGGGCCCAAGGGGGGGGGCGCGCCAAGCCCACTAGGGGCTGGCTGCTATCCCCACGCAGCCCAAGTGGCCCCCCCGGGAGGGGTGGCCCCTCCCGGTGGACCCCCGGAGCCCTTCCGGTGGTCCCGGTACAATACCGGTATGACTCCGAAACTTTCCGGTGCCCGTTTAACAACTTCCCATATATAAAACTTTACCTCCAGACCATTACGGAACTCCTCGTGACATCCGGGATCTCATCCGGGACTCCGAACAACATTCGGTAGTCACATACTAGTCTTCCTAACAACCCTAGCGCCACCGAACCTTAAGTGTGTAGACCCTACGGGCTCGGGAGACACGCAGACATGACCGAGACCACTCTCGAGCAATAACCAATAGCGGGGTCTGGATACCCATGTTGGCTCCCACATGCTCCTCGATGATTTCATCGGTTGAACCACGATGTCGAGGATTCGATCAAACCCTGTATACAATTCCCTTTGTCAATCGGTACGTTACTTGCCCGAGACTCGATCGTCGGTATCCCAATACCTTGTTCAGTCTCGTTACCGGCAAGTCACTTTACTCGTACCGTAATGCATGATCCCGTGGCCAACACCTTGGTCACCTTGAGCTCATTATGATGATGCATTACCGAGTGGGCCCAGAGATACCTCTCCGTCATACGGAGTGACAAATCCCAGTCTCGATCCGCATAAAACAGTAGATACTTTCGGAGATACCTGTAGTGCACCTTTATAGTCACCCAGTTACGTTGTGACGTTTGATACACTCAAAGCATTCCTACGGTATCCAGGAGTTACACGCTCTCATGGTCGAAGGAAGAGATACTTGACATTGGCAAAGCTCTAGCAAACGAACTACACGATCTTTGTACTAGGCTTAGGATTGGGTCTTGTCCATCACATCATTCTCCTAATGATGTGATCCCGTTATCAACGACATCTAATGTCCATAGCCAGGAAACCATGACTATCTGTTGATCACAACGAGCTAGTCAACTAGAGGCTCACTAGGGACATATGTGGTCTATGTATTCACATGTGTATTACGATTTCCGGATAATACAGTTATAGCATGAATAAAAGACTATTATCATGAACAAAGAAATATAATAATAACACTTTTATTATTGCCTCTAGGGCATATTTCCAACAGTCTCCCACTTGCACTAGAGTCACTAATCTAGTTACATTGTGATGAATCGAACACCCATAGAGTTCTGGTGTTGATCATGTTTTGCTCGTGAGAGAGGTTTAGTCAACGGATCTGCGACATTCAGATCCGTATGTACTTTGCAAATTTCTATGTCTCCATCTTGAACATTTTCACGGATGGAGTTGAAACGACGCTTGATGTGCCTGGTCTTCTTGTGAAACCTGGGCTCCTTAGCAAGGGCAATAGCTCCAGTGTTGTCACAGAAGAGTTTGATTGGCCCCGACGCATTGGGTATGACTCCTAGGTCGGTGATGAACTCCTTCACCCAAATAGCTTCATGCGCTGCCTCCGAGGCTGCCATGTACTCCGCTTCACATGTAGATCCCGCCACGATGCTCTGTTTGTAGCTGCACCAGCTTACTGCTCCACCATTCAACATATACATGTATCCGGTTTGTGACTTAGAGTCATCCAGATCTGAGTCGAAGCTAGCGTCGACGTAACCCTTTACGACGAGCTCTTCGTCTCCTCCATAAACGAGAAACATGTCCTTTGTCCTTTTCAGGTACTTCAGGATATTCTTGACCGCTGTCCAGTGTTCCTTGCCGGGATTACTTTGGTATCTTGCTACCAAACTTACAGCAAGGTTTACATCAGGTCTGGTACACAGCATGGCATACATAATAGATCCTATGGCTGAAGCATAGGGGATGACACTCATCTCTTCTTTATCTTTTGCCGTGGTCGGTGACTGAGCCGAGCTCAATCTCACACCTTGTAACATAGGCAAGAACCCTTTCTTGGGCTCATCCATTTTGAACTTTTTCAAAATCTTATCAAGGTATGTGCTTTGTGAAAGACCTATGAGGCATCTCGATCTATCTCTATAGATCTTGATGCCTAATATATAAGCAGCTTCTCCAAGGTCCTTCATTGAAAAACATTTGTTCAAGTAGGCCTTAATGCTGTCTAGAAATTCTATATTATTTCCCATCAAGAGTATGTCATCTACATATAATATGAGAAATGCTACAGAGCTCCCACTCACTTTCTTGTAAACGCAGGCTTCTCCATAAGTCTGCATAAACCCAAACGCTTTGATCATCTCATCAAAGCGAATATTCCAACTCCGAGATGCTTGCACCAGCCCATAAATGGATCGCTGGAGCTTGCATACTTTGTTAGCATTCTTAGGATCGACAAAACCTTCCGGCTGCATCATATACAGCTCTTCCTTAAGATGCCCGTTAAGGAATGCCGTTTTGACGTCCATCTGCCATATCTCATAATCATAGTATGCGGCAATTGCTAACATGATTCGGACGAACTTAAGCTTCGCTACGGGAGAGAATGTCTCGTCGTAGTCAATCCCTTGAACTTGTCGATAACCCTTAGCGACAAGTCGAGCTTTATAGATGGTGACATTTCCATCCGCGTCCGTCTTTTTAAAGATCCATTTGTTTTCTATCGCTCGCCGATCATCGGGCAAGTCAGTCAAAGTCCATACTTTGTTTTCATACATGGATTCTATCTCGGATTTCATGGCTTCTAGCCATTTGTTGGAATCTGGGCCCGCCATCACTTCTTCATAGTTCGAAGGTTCACCGTTGTCTAACAACATGATTTCCAGGACAGGGTTGCCGTACCACTCTGGTGCGGAACGTGTCCTTGTGGACCTACGAAGTTCAGTAGCAACTTGATCCGAAGTACCTTGATCATCATCATTGGTTTCCTCTTCAGTTCGTGTGGGCATCACAGGAACATTTTCCTGAGCTGCACCACTCTCCTGTTCGAGAGGTAGTACTTCATCGAGTTCTACTTTCCTCCCACTTACTTCTTTCGAGAGAAACTCTTTTTCCAGAAAGCATCCGTTCTTGGCAACAAAGATCTTGCCCTCGGATCTTAAGTAGAAGGTATACCCGATAGTTTCCTTAGGGTATCCTATGAAGACGCATTTTTTCGACTTGGGTTCGAGCTTTTCAGGTTGAAGTTTCTTGACATAAGCATCGCATCCCCAAACTTTTAGAAACGACAGCTTAGGTTTCTTCCCAAACCATAATTCATACGGTGTCGTCTCAACGGATTTAGACGGTGCCCTATTTAAAGTGAATGTAGCTGTCTCTAGAGCGTATCCCCAAAATGATAGCGGTAAATCGGTAAGAGACATCATAGATCGCACCATATCCAATAGAGTGCGATTACGACGTTCGGACACACCGTTTCGCTGAGGTGTTCCAGGCGGCGTGAGTTGTGAAACGATTCCACATTTCCTTAAGTGTGTGCCAAATTCGTGACTTAAATATTCTCCTCCACGATCTGATCGTAGGAACTTTATCTTTCGGTCACGTTGATTCTCCACCTCATTCTGATATTCCTTGAACTTTTCAAAGGTCTCAAACTTGTGTTTCATTAAGTAGACATACCCATATCTACTTAAGTCATCAGTTAAAGTGAGAACATAACGATATCCTCCGTGAGCCTCAACGCTCATTGGACCGCACACATAAGTATGTATGATTTCCAACAAGTTGGTTGCTCGCTCCATTGTTTCGGAGAACGGAGTCTTGGACATTTTGCCCATGAGGCATGGTTCGCATGTGTCAAACGATTCATAATCAAGAGACTCCAAAAGTCCATCAGCATGGAGCTTCTTCATGCGCTTGACACCAATGTGACCAAGGCGGCAGTGCCACAAGTATGTGGGACTATCGTTATCAAATTTACATCTTTTGGCATCTACACTATGAACATGTGTAATATTACGCTCGAGATTCATTAAGAATAAACCATTGACCATCGGAGCATGACCATAAAACATATCTCTCATATAAATTGAACAACCATTATTCTCAGACTTAAATGAGTAGCCATCTCGTATTAAACGAGATCCAGATACAATGTTCATGCTCAAACTTGGCACTAAATAACAATTATTAAGGTTCAAAACTAATCCCGTAGGTAAATGTAGAGGCAGCGTGCCGACGGCGATCACATCGACTCTGGAACCATTCCCGACGCGCATCGTCACCTCGTCCTTCGCCAGTCTCCGTTTATTCCGCAGCTCCTGCTGTGAGTTACAAATATGAGCAACGGCACCGGTATCAAATACCCAGGAGTTACTACGAGTACTGGTAAGGTACAATCAAATTCCATGTATATCAAATATACCTTTGGTGTTGCCGGCCTTCTTATCCGCTAAGTATTTGGGGCAGTTCCGCTTCCAGTGACCCTTCCCCTTGCAATAAAAGCACTCAGTCTCAGGCTTGGGTCCATTCTTTGACTTCTTCCCGGCAACTGGCTTACCGGGCACGGCAACCTCCTTGCCGTCCTTCTTGAAGTTCTTCTTACCCTTTCCCTTCTTGAACTTAGTGGTCTTATTGACCATCAACACTTGATGTTCTTTCTTGATTTCAGCCTCTGCTGACTTCAGCATTGAGAACACTTCAGGAATGGTCTTTTCCATCCCCTGCATGTTGTAGTTCATCACAAAGCTCTTGTAGCTTGGTGGGAGCGACTGGAGGATTCTGTCAATGACCGCCTCATCTGGGAGGTTAATGTTCAGCTAGGTCATACGGTTGTGTAACCCAGACATCTTCAGGATGTGCTCACTGACAGAACTGTTTTCCTCCATCTTACAACTGTAGAACTTGTCGGAGACATCATATCTCTCGACCCGGGCGTGAGCTTGGAAAACTAGTTTCAGCTCCTCGAACATCTCATATGCTCCGTGATGCTCAAAACGCTTTTGGAGCCCCGGTTCTAAGCTGTAAAGCATGCCGCACTGAACGAGGGAGTAATCATCAGCGCGAGTTTGCCAAGCATTCATAATGTCTTGGTTCTCTGGGATGGGAGCGTCACCTAGCGGTCCTTCTAGGACATATTGTTTCCTGGCAGCTATGAGGATGATCCTCAGGTTCCGGACCCAGTCCGTATAGTTGCTGCCATCATCTTTCAGCTTGGATTTCTCTAGGAACGCGTTGAAGTTCATGTTGACATGAGCGTTGGCCATTTGATCTACAAGACATATTTGCAAAGGCTTTAGACTAAGTTCATGATAATTAAGTTCTAATCAAATTATGAACTCCCACTTAGATTAGACATCCCTTTGGTCATCTAAGTGTTACACGATCCGAGTCGACTAGCCCGTGTCCGATCATCACGTGAGACGGACTAGCCATCGTCGGTGAACATCTTCATGTTGATCGTATCTTCCATACGACTCGTGTTCGACCTTTCGGTCTCCGTGTTCCGAGGCCATGTCTGCACATGCTAGGCTCGTCAAGTTAACCCTAAGTGTTTTCGCTGTGTAAAACTGTCTTACACCCGTTGTATGTGAACGTAAGAATCCATCACACCCGATCATCACGTGGTGCTTAGAAGCGACGAACTGTAGCAACGGTGCACAGTTAGGGGAGAACACTTCTTGAAATTTTTGTAAGGGATCATCTTATTTACTACCGTCGTCCTAAGTAAACAAGATGCATAAACATAATAAACATCACATGCAATTATATAGTTGTGACATGATATGGCCAATATCATATAGCTCCATTGATCTCCATCTTCGGGGCTCCATGATCATCTTGTCACCGGCTTGACACCATGATCTCCATCATCATGATCTCCATCATCGTGTCTTCATGAAGTTGTCACGCCAACGACTACTTCTACTTCTATGACTAACGCGTTTAGCAATAAAGTAAAGTAAGTTACATGGCGTTCTTCAATGACACGCATGTCATAAAAAAATAAAGACAACTCCTATGGCTCCTGCCGGTTGTCATACTCATCGACATGCAAGTCGTGAATCCTATTACAAGAACATGATCTCATACATCACAATTCATCATTCATCACAACTTCTGGCCATATCACATCACATGATCAATCGCTGCAAAAACAAGTTAGACGTCCTCTAATTGTTGTTGCATCTTTTACGTGGCTGCAATTGGGTTCTAGCAAGAACGTTTTCTTACCTACGAATAACCACAACGTGATTTTGTCAACTTCTATTTACCCTTCATAAGGGCCCTTTTCATCGAATCCGCTCCAACTAAAGTGGGAGAGACAGACACCCGCCAGCCACCTTATGCAACTAGTGCATGTTAATCGGTGGAACCGGTCTCACGTAAGCGTACGTGTAAGGTTGGTCCGGGCCGCTTCATCCCACAATGCCGTTGAAGCAAGAAAAGACTATTAGTGGCAAGTAAGTTGACAAGATCCACGCCCACAACAAAATTGTGTTCTACTCGTGCAAAGAGAACTACGCATAGACCTAGCTCATGATGCCACTGTTGGGGAACGTTGCAGAAAATTAAAATTTTTCCTACGGTTTCACCAAGATCCATCTATGAGTTCATCTAAGCAACGATTCAAGGGAGAGAGTTTGCATCTACATACCACTTGTAGATCACGAGCGGAAGCTTGCCAAGGGGATGGTGATGATGGAGTCGTACTCGAACGTGATTCGGATCACCGATGTCCTAGTGCTGAACGGACAGCACCTCCGCGTTCAACACACGTACGGGACGGGGACGTCTCCTCCTTCTTGATCCAGCAAGGGGGAAGGAGAGGTTGAGGAAGATTGCTCCAACGGTAGCACGACGGCGTGGTGTAGTTGGTGCAGCAGTACTCCGACAGGGCTTCGCCGAGCACGTACGGAGGAGGAGAGGTGTTGGGGAGGGGAGGGGCTGCGCCTTGACTTGTGTTGTATTGCAGCCCTCCCCTCACCCCTCTATATATAGGGGAAAGGGCAAGGGGGTCCGGCCATCTAGGGAAAACCCTAGGGGGGGGGCGGCCAAGGGGTGGGGGGCTTGCCCCCCAAGCAAGGGGGGTGCACCCACTTTAGGGTTTCCCCCCCAACCCTAGGCGCATGGGCCCAAGGGGGGGGGGGCGCCAAGCCCACTAGGGGCTGGCTGCTATCCCCACGCAGCCCAAGTGGCCCCCCCGGGAGGGGTGGCCCCTCCCGGTGGACCCCCGGAGCCCTTCCGGTGGTCCCGGTACAATACCGGTATGACTCCGAAACTTTTCGGTGCCCGTTTAACAACTTCCCATATATAAAACTTTACCTCCAGACCATTCCGGAACTCCTCGTAACATCCGGGATCTCATCCGGGACTCCGAACAACATTCGGTAGTCACATACTAGTCTTCCTAACAACCCTAGCGTCACCGAACCTTAAGTGTGTAGACCCTACGGGCTCGGGAGACACGCAGACATGACCGAGACCACTCTCGAGCAATAACCAATAGCGGGGTCTGGATACCCATGTTGGCTCCCACATTCTCCTCGATGATTTCATCGGTTGAACCACGATGTCGAGGATTCGATCAAACCCTGTATACAATTCCCTTTGTCAATCGGTACGTTACTTGCCCGAGACTTGATCGTCGGTATCCCAATACCTTGTTCAGTCTCGTTACCGGCAAGTCACTTTACTCGTACCGTAATGCATGATCCCGTGGCCAACACCTTGGTCACCTTGAGCTCATTATGATGATGCATTACCGAGTGGGCCCAGAGATACCTCTCCGTCATACGGAGTGACAAATCCCAGTCTCGATCCGCATAAAACAATAGATACTTTCGGAGATACCTGTAGTGCACCTTTATAGTCACCCAGTTACGTTGTGACATTTGATACACCCAAAGCATTCCTACGGTATCCAGGAGTTACACGCTCTCATGGTCGAAGGAAGAGATACTTGACATTGGCAAAGCTCTAGCAAACGAACTACACGATCTTTGTACTAGGCTTAGGATTGGGTCTTGTCCATCACATCATTCTCCTAATGATGTGATCCCGTTATCAACGACATCTAATGTCCATAGCCAGGAAACCATGACTATCTGTTGATCACAACGAGCTAGTCAACTAGAGGCTCACTAGGGACATATGTGGTCTATGTATTCACACATGTATTACGATTTCCGGATAATACAGTTATAGCATGAATAAAAGACTATTATCATGAACAAAGAAATATAATAATAACACTTTTATTATTGCCTCTAGGGCATATTTCCAACATAGACCCCCTTGATCTTTCGGCCTACAGATGATATCCCACTTAGTGAGTCTGTATTTTTGTTTTAATTCATCGCTCTGCTAGAAGAAGCGCGATCGATAGAAATCTAACCTTTTTCGTACTCCAACTGGTACTTCAAAAAAAGGACAAGAGAAACATAGGCATACTTGTGAGAACCAAATTAGTCAGAATTAGGCGTCCTCCATATGACATAAGCCTACCCTTCCAGCAGCTCAGTTTTTTTTCAAATCGATCTTCAATGCACTTCCATTCCTTGTTGGAAAGCTTGAGATGGTGGATTGGTATACCCAAATACATGAAGGGTAAAGACCCCAATTTGCACCCGAACAATTCCTTGTACGCTTCTTGTTCTTCTTTAGCTCTTCCAAAGCAGAACAATTAACTTTTATGGAAGTTAATCTTTAACCTCGATAATTGTTTGAACAAGCACAACACCAACTTCATGTTTCTAGCATTAGCCAAATCATGCTCCATGAAGATGATAGTATCATCAGCGTACTATAGGATAGACACTCCTCCGTCAACTAAATGCGGAACGAGGCCACCTACCTGGCCATCATCCTTAGCCCTTCCTATTAGGATTGTCAACATGTCAATGACTATGTTGAACAGAATCGGTGACATCGGATCTCCTTGTCTCAGACCCTTGTGTTTATGGAAGTAATGACCTATGTCATCATTCACCTTGATTCCAACATTCCCTTTTTGCGTGAAACAATCTACCTGGTCCCTCCAGGCCTGATCGAATCCTTTCAATGCAAGGCCTGCTAAAGAAATGGCCATTTTACTTTGTCGTATGCTTTCTCAAAATCCACTTTGAAAACCACCCCATCTAGTTATTTCGTGTGGATTTCATGGAGCATTTCATGTGGGACCACAACCCCTTCTAGGATGTTTCTGTCCGACATGAAAGCAGTTTGAGACAGCTGCACCACAAAATGCGCAATCTGCGTAAGCCTATTAATCCCAACTTTGGTGAAAATTTTAAAGCTGACATTAAGAAGACAGGTCGGCATAAACTGCTCAATCCTCACGGCCTCTATTTTCTTAGGAAGCAAAGTAATTGTTCTGAAGTTCAAGTGAAACAACTCCAACTGTCTCGAGAATAGATCCTGGAACTTCAGGAGCAAGTCCCCCTTAATTATGTGCCAGCACTTTTTATAAAACTCCGCTAGAAAACCACCCGGTCCTAGAGCTTTATTATTCTTCATTTGTGAAATTGCTTCAAACACCTCTTTCTCCGAAAATGGGGCTGTCAAAATATCATTCTCATCCGCTGCTAGTTGAGGAACATCCTCAACCCTCGACTCATCCAAGGATACGAAATTATCCTTAGGAGGACCAAACAACTGTGAGGGAGTCCTGGATTAGGGGGTGTCCGGATGGCCGGACTATGACCTTTGGCCGGACTCTCGGACTATGAAGATACAAGATTGAAGACCCCGTCCCGTGTCTGGATGGGACTTTCCTTGGCGTGGAAGGAAAGCTTGGCGATACGATATGAAGATCTCCTCCCATTGTAACCGACTCTGTGTAACCCTAGCCCTCTCCGGTGTCTATATAAACCAGAGAGTTTTAGTCCGTAGGACGAACAACAATCATACCATAGGCTAGCTTCTGAGGTTTAGCCTCTCTAATCTCGTGGTAGATCCACTCTTGTACTACCCATATCATCAATATTAATCAAGCAGGAGTAGGGTTTTACCTCCATCGAGAGGGCCCGAACCTAGGTAAAAACATCGTGTCCCTTGTCTCCTGTTACCATCCGCCTAGATGCACAGTTCGAGACCCCCTACCCGAGATCTGCCGGTTTTGACATCGACATTGGTGCTTTCATTGAGAGCTCCCCTGTGTCGTCACCTTTAGGCCCGATGGCTTCTTCAATCATCAACCACGACGCGGTCCAGGGTGAGATCTTTCTCCCCGGACAGATCTTCGTATTCGGAGACTTCGCACTGTGGGCCAACTCTCTTGGCCATCTGGAGCAGATCGAAACTACGCCCTGGCCATCAAGTCAGGTTTGGAAGCTTAAATTACACGACCGACATCCGCGGGGACTTGATCTTCGATGGATTCGAGCCACGGCCGAGCGTGCCGCTCTGTCCCGATGGGCATGATCTAACTCTGCCGCCGGACAGCGCCCAGAGTGCCGCTCAGGTGTCCGCTCCGATCATTAGCTCGGAGCCGGCTGCGCTAGTCGGGGATGGACGGTTGGACGCCACCCCAGGAGCCGCAATCTCTACGGCGATAGAGCCGAATACTAGCCTGGTCCTTTGCAGGGCCCGTGACTCCAAGGTGCCGGACTCCGCTCCGGACTCCGTATATTCCGCACCTCTTTCGATCAAACCCGATTGGGCTCCGATCATGAAGTTCACCGCCACGGACGTCTTTCAGCACTCGCCCTTTGGCGATATCCTGAATTCACTAAAGTCTCTCTCTTTGTCAGGAGAACCCTGGCCGGATTACGGTCAGCATGGTTGGGATGCGGACGACGAAGAAATTTGAAACCCACCCACCACCCACTTGGTAGCCACTGTCGACGATCTAACCGACATGCTCGACTCCGACTCTGAAGACATCGACAGAACGGACGTCGATAAAGGAGACGAAAAAGAACCAGCACCTATAGGGCACTGGAAAGCCACCTCATCATACGATGTATACATGGTGGACACACCTAACAGAAATAACAACGAGGATTAAAAGGGCGCGACCAGGGATTGCTCCCTCGAAAAACAATCAAAGCGGCGGCATAAGCGCAAGGCCAAGCCCCACCTCGACAAAGACCCAGCCATAGAGTAGGGCGAATCAACGGAAGACGAACATGCCATCGAGCAACCGTCCAAACAGGGCGGACAATCCGAACAACCCATCCCCGGGAAAGATAATAGTCCAGACGACCTCACGCCAGACAAATTGCTGGAACATCAGAACCTCCACCAAAGGCTCGTTGCCACTACACGTAGCCTAAAAAAGCAGAAGCGGAGGCTCAAAACAGCGGAGGATGCACTCAGGATCAGATGGGGCAAAGTACTCAATACCGCACACAAGTACGGCAACAGTCGTCACACAAAGAGCTATCCGAAGCGGAAACTACTACCGGAATTTGACGAAGAGGCCATAAAGCCCCCACAGTTAAAAAATAAGGAAGCCACAAGGTCGGATAGACGACCCCACGATCGATCTCAAGCAACAAAGGGCGCCGCACTCAATACGGCGCGCGATCCGCCCAAGAATTCGCATCAAAAAACTGGCCCAACCAGATCCATCTATGGGCCAAGAAAGCAAGCTCGCAATGCAATGCAAAAAATATCCGAACATCGCGGCATACCTCAATACAGGGGCGCCGCACATCCCCTATGTTTTACCGATGAGGTGCTGGATCACGAATTTCCAGCGGATTTCAAGCCCGTGAACATAGAGGCATACGACGGAACAACAGACCCTGGAGTCTGGATCGAGGATTATATCCTCCACATACACATGGCCAGAGGAGATGACCTCCACACCATAAAATACTTACCCCTTAAGCTCAAAGGGCCAGCCCGGCATTGGCTTAAAAGCCTTCCCGAAAACACCATGGGAAGCTGGGAAGCGCTTGAGGACGCTTTCTGGGAAAATTTTCAAGGGACCTATGTCCGACCTCCGGATGCAGATGATCTGAGTCATATAACTCAGCAGCCCGGAGAGTCAGCCCGGGAACTCTGGAATATATTCCTTACTAAAAAGAATCAGATAGTCGATTGTCCGGACGCCGAGGCCCTAACAGCTTTCAAACATAGCGTCCGAGACGAATGGCTCGCCAGACACCTTGGCCAGGAAAAGCCAAGAATAATGGCCGCATTAACAAGCCTCATGACCCGCTTTTGTGCAGGAGAGGATAGCTGGTTGGCACGAAGCAGCACCAGCGACCCGAATACGTCTGAACCCAGAGATGGGAACGGGAAACCGCGCCGTAACAAAGAACCGCGCTGGATCAAGGATAACAGCCCGATGAGCACGACAGTAAATGCCGGATTCAAAAGCTCTCGGCAAAATCAGAAAAAGCAGCCCCCCAAAGATGACAGGGACGAGCTATCCAACCTCAACAAAATCTTGGACAAAATATGTCAAATCCACAGTACCCCCGGGAGACCTGCAAACCATACCCACAGAGATTGTTGGGTCTTCAAGCAGTCCGGCAAACTCAACGCCGAACACAAGGGGCTCGACACACCAAGCGAGGATGACGACGCACCCCACAAGCAGAACACTGGAGAACAAAAGAAGTTCCCACAAGAAGTCAAGACAGTAAATTCACTTCAGATGACAAAAAGGAAAAACAGAACGGCGCTTACGAAGACACGCGCTATACGGCCAGCCCCAGAGGAGCATCGCCACTGGTTGTTACAACCAATCACCTTTGACCATCAGGATTACTCCAGAGGAGCCCGGAACGCAGGCTGGACTGCCTTGGTCTTGAATCCGATTATTGACGGACTCCAACTTACAAAAGTCCTTATGGATGGTGGCAGTGACTTGAACCTGTTATATCAGGACACAATCCGCAAACTAGGGGTAAACCCAGCTATAATCCACCATGGAAACACTTCCTTTCAAGGAGTCACGCCAGGTCCAGATACCCAGAGTATGGGTTCCCTTTCGTTAGAAGTCACGTTCGGCTCACCCGACAACTTCCGAAGCGAAAAGATAACATTCCACATCGCCCCATTCATAAGTCGCTATCAAGCGCTACTGGGACGTGAAGCTTTCGCCCGCTTTAACGCAATACCGCATTATGCATTCCTTACACTTAAAATGCCCGGCCCACGAGGCATAATTTCATTACAGGGGAATATAAATTGACCCCCAAAGTATGGGCAAAGGTGCGGCCGCCTGGACAGCCGCCCACTAATCCAGCCCTACTACCCCGGACACGGCTAGACGAGTCCGGCGTAAATGTACATATGCTTAATAGCCGCATAACCCTGTACAAGGGGCTTCGTGTGTTCACGCCAGGAGACAATACGGCTCAATTCTTGCTCCAACTATATTTTGTTTATTTTAATATAGATTTCTTGCACGCTTATTTTTTACTAAGTTCCTCTCTTTCGCAGACGAACATCGTGCTACGCCCGTCCAGGATACGACACAACGGAGACACAGGCGCAGACGTGCAGCAGGGACCCGTTTCAAGGATTCTTTTCAGATTAAGACCCTGCGTAAACCTTTTTTACTGTCTCTTGTTGACAACATCCCCCGGTTTTCGCTATAACCGAGGAGGAGGCTGGAGTCTTGGCATGTGGCCACGCTAGAGTTTTTGCGCGTACCTGGACACCAGGGGCTTTTTTTTACCAAGGGATCTATTTCAGCCCGTCTTCATAAAGACCGAATGCCTTAGGGAGTGTTCGGTGTCGCGAGTTTGGCCTTATATGCATCAGCTCCGAATCATGTCTTTGGTCAAATGTTGGGTTTGCCCGGCTCCTGTGTTTTGCTGCCTTACATTCCGTTATATCGGCTAACGCGGCACTAGGAGAACTACTACGATTGTGCCCCGGTTCGGCCAGGCGAGCACCTCAGTAGAGAAAGCCGAAAACTGACTGTCATGATATAGCGAGAGACTGGTCAACCACTCGATGACTTACGGAATCTTTAGGATTCCTCCGCATTAACGAAGGACCGCTTCCCAGTCAGGCACACTCGCGCCCCGAATTCGGGTGAGCGCGGTGCCCCTAGGGGCTATTCAGTAGCCCCATTGTCAAACTCCTATGGCTAAGTGAAAGTGATAAAGCATTATAGTCCGGTTGCCTAGTTTGCCGCACCACCACCTCCTTTATAGGACCAAGACGTTGGATTAAGTGTGAAAAAGCGCCTTTTTGCGAACACCCCCGCATTCTATGCGTGGGGCCTGAAGCCAACGACTGCCATCTTTCAGGTTATATACACATATATACATTAAACGGCCGCACAGGAGGCATCATAATTCTTGCAAGCACAAGTATAAAAAGCCTTTATATTCCATCAAAATATTTGTTTTACAATAGTGCACGCTATTCGAACATAACATCCTTTGAGCACCGCGACTCTATCAAACGAGCGCCATGAAGAACTTCCTCAAAGTAGTGCTTGGCAGGTACTCGGCTTTCGTCCGAATCCCGGGATGCAACAACACTGGCCTTCATATCCGCCCTGTATGTTTTGACACGGGCAAGAGCCATCTGTGCGCCCTCTATGCACGCCGACCTCTTCATTGCATCAGCATGCGGCACCGAACCAAGAAATTGCTGCACCAAGCCAAAATAACTCTTTGGCTCCGGCTTCTCCGGCCACAGACGACTCGCAACATACCTCATGGCGAGTCCGGATAACCTGTTCAGCTGCGCCCAGGCGGCCAAACGGTCGGATACCGAAAGTGGGCGTTCTGGATTCTGGAACTGTGACCAAAAAAGCTCTTCCAATCCATGGTCACCTCGGCCCCGGAAGTGTTCGGTCGCGTCCACCACACTAGCTGCCAAATCCAGATAAGTGTTTTCCGCACTCCACTACCGGTCTAACGGAGCATACTTGGGGTCTCCGAACTTCATCCGCAGCATACATGGCTTTCCAGCCATGATATCGGCCTGACGCAACTCCTCCTTCATAGCTCTCATTGCAGAGCGAGTATCCTTGGCTTCGGCAGTGATCTTTTCAAGGTCCTTCTGAGCCGCCCTATCTTCTTGTTCAAGAAATTTACAGCGGTCGGTAGCATCCTTCAATTTTATGGCCATCTCGGCTATTACCTTCTTGCTCTGGCAGTGAGCAGCCTGTTCGGCTTTTAGTTCTTCAGCCGCTTTAACGGCAGCCGCATCACTTCTCCTTGCTTGCTCCTTGGCTTGGGCAAGTTCCGCCCGAAGGTGCTCCACGGCAGCAGCACCATCTATATTGAGCACATATATATAAGGCCCGAGCATCGAGCTCCTATTACCAGGAGTCTTTGGAATATACCTTGTGCCTCGTCTAGCCGCTTATTTACAAGCACGATGTCGGCATCTGCTACATCAAGTTGCCTCTTTAACTCGGCAGATTCATCAATCTGGCTAGCCACCGAACGCCTCGCCACATTCATAGAAAAGGCGACATATTATACCTGGGGTTATGATCCTCTATGCGCCGTCACTCTTGACGACACACAGAGTCTCAGGGGCTACTATTTATATAGGGCACATTTAATATGCGGCTCTACCAAAAGGTACACCTTTTTACGTACCTCAAAGCCTGTTAGTAAACTCCTGGCAGCCTCGTACAATCCGCTTTCCGCGGATGAAATCCTTCCAATCACCGTATTCATCAACATACAGTGTTCTTCTGAGATGGACGCCCTCCCAAGCAGATCCTCCAGTCCCTCCGACTGCGCACCAGAGGGTGCCGGACTAGCCTGATGACCTTTTCCAGAGTCCGTACTTGGAAAAACCCTCCGAGATGACACTTCGGGGTCGCCTGCCTCGTGAGACGGTGCAACAAGGGGAGGCGTTTCGCTCTCTATCATCTCCGGACGTAGATCCCCTGAAGATGAGCTCTGCTGAGAAGGGTTGAGATCCGAACTGCAAGGTAACGTTTCGGTTATCTTCCTCAGAAATAAAACAGGAGTGCCATTCATTATGGAACCCCTTCCTTCACTTACGTCTCGGGGGAGAGCGGGTCCCCTTTAGGGGGCGATTCGGCCAGGGCATTCTCCGGTGCCGAACCCTCTCGCGAAGATTTCTTCCCCCGTTTTGAGGCCATCACCTCCGGGTCTTCAGAGGCAGTCCTTTTCTTTCCCTGGTCGGGAGAATTTTTGATTCTTCCCTTCCTAACAGCCTCCTTCGCGGAGGCGGTAGCTCCTTGGTTCCCCCCTTCGCCTTCCGCCAAAAGCACGACCTCCAGCATCCTGGTAAGCATGGGATTCGACGCGGTCTCGGGTAGGGGGGCTGGACACCTGATAAGCTTCACCTTCACCATCCACTCCTGTTCAAAGGACAGCTCTGTTAAGGGTAATTTTGTGACGAGAAATACGGATGGTGTGTCCAAATACAGGGCTACTTACCTTAGCATCCGGGCGATTGCAGCTCAGACCTGCGTCCTCGGACAAATCTGGACACCTTGCTTGTGATCCGAAGAACAATTTGTACATCTCCACGGGTGTCACACCCATGAAATTTTGGAGGACTCACGGTCCCTCCGGATTAAATTCCCACAGGTGGAGAGGGCGACGTTTGCAGGGCAATGTGCGGCGAATCAGCATGACTTGCGCCACTACGGTCAAATTGATATCTCTTTCTAGAAGATCTCGAATGCGGTCCTGCAGCAAGGGCATGTCTTTGGGGGGCCCCCAGATAAGTCCTTCATTAACCCATGACGCTAGCCGTGGTGGGGGACTCGAGTGAAAAGTAGGTGGCGCCACCCTTGTGGTGCCCCTGGGGGCTGTGATGTAAAACCAGTCCCGTTGCCATAAGCCGAACTCCTCTTGAAAAGAGCCCTCGGGCCATGGAGCGTCAGCCATCTTGCTTATTATAGCTCCTCCGCACTCAATGTGCTGCCCCTCGATCATCTTCGGTTCCACCTTGAAGGTTCTTAACCACAATCCGAAGTGAGGAGTGATATGGAGGAAGGCCTCACACACGACAATGAACGATGAGATTTGGAGGATGGACTCCGGAGCTAAGTCGTGGAACTCCAGCCCGTAATAAAACATAAGCTCCCTCACGAAGGGATCAATCGGGAAGCCTAGCCCCCGAAGGAAGTGAGATGCGAACACCACGCTCTCACCAGGCTAGGGAGTGGGAATGGCCTGCCCTTGAGCAGGCAGCCTATGCAAGATTTCGCCGGTTAGATACCTGGCATCTCTCAGCTTTAGCACATCTTCTTTCGTAACGGAGGAAGGCATCCACCGGCCTTGAAGGTCGGAGCCGGACATCATCGAAGGTCCGAAGCGCCTAAAAACTAGAGCTTTGGGTGTTGGAACTCGAGGCGAGGGGTGGATTCGATTGGATTGAGAAGAAAGGAGTCAAGCCTTGGTCTCTTTATAAAGGAGTTGAATATTAAGAGCCCTCCCTGTAACCGTTTGGGACTCGCCTTCAATTAGGGAGTCATACCAAAGGCATGGTTGGGTTACCCACGCCCGTATTGATGAGAATCCCGGAATAAGGGGACACGATCTCTGCTTTGACAAGACGTGCCAAGGAAACCGCCTCGCTAAACGCACTGAGGTGGAACAGTAAAACGATTCGAATAAAGGCCTGGCCGTGTCGTGACGTCACGCTGCGGAATACGTCAGCAGATTAGGTTGGTGCAAATATTATTCTCTCTACGGTGGCATGTGGAACTTATTTTGCAGAGCCGAACACTATCCTTGTGTTCAATATCTTCTATGAAGTATTCGGAGGAAGAACCAGCCTTGCAATGCCGAAGGCAACTTGCGCGCCGGACTCGTCGTCATTGAAGCCTGGTTCACGGGCTACTGAGGGAGTCCTGGATTAGGGGGTGTCCGGATGGCCGGACTATGACCTTTGGCCGGACTCCCGGACTATGAAGATACAAGATTGAAGACCCCGTCCCGTGTCCGGATGGGACTTTCCTTGGCGTGGAAGGCAAGCTTGGCGATACGATATGAAGATCTCCTCCCATTGTAACCGACTCTGTGTAACCCTAGCCCTCTCCGGTGTCTATATAAACCGGAGAGTTTTAGTCCGTAGGACGAACAACAATCATACCATAGGCTACCTTCTGGGGTTTAGCCTCTCTGATCTCGTAGTAGATCCACTCTTGTACTACCCATATCATCAATATTAATCAAGCAGGAGTAGGGTTTTACCTCCATCAGGAGGGCCCGAACCTGGGTAAAAACATCGTGTCCCTTGTCTCCTGTTATCATCCGCCTAGACGCACAGTTCGGGACCCCCTACCCGAGATCCGCCGGTTTTGACACCGACAAACTGCTTATAGTAATTGGTGATATATACTTTTAGGTTCTCCTGTCCTAAAATCATCCCCTCATCTTGCTCAAGCTAAAAGATTCTCTTCTTTTGATGCTTGCCATTGGCAATGATATGGAAGAATTATGTGTTATCATCCCCTTGGAAGATTTTGCGAACTTTAGCTCGAAGTGCCCACTTCAATTCCTCCTCACGAAGCAGTTCTTTCAATCTTATTTCCGCCCCCACTTTAGTTTTCAGCTCTCTGGTATCTAGAATGGAGGACTCGGCTTTTAAATCTAGGGATTGAACAAGTAAAAGGAGACTTTCCTTCTCAGCCTTATATATCCCACTCAGGTGTTTGGGCCAACCACGTAAGAACTGCCTTAAATGTCTAATCTTATTCTGCCATCTCTTAACATTCGATCTCCCTCCTGAATCTTTAGCCCATTCTATTGCTATTAGATTCAGGAACCCTTCTTTTTCAAACCACGCTAATTCGAAAGAAAACGTATTCTTGTTCCCCACATGCGTTGCCTCTCCCGAGTCAACCAATAATGGGGTATGGTCGGAGATCGCGCGAGAGAGCGCTTGGACCGTCACGAGGGGAAACTTCTGCTCCCATTCAGCGCTAGCTAGGACCCGGTCTAGCTTCTCAAACGCCGGGATTGGTAACATATTGGCCCAAGTGAATTTTCTACCAGAAAGCTCAACCTCTCGAAGATCCAAGCTTTCAATGATTGTATTAAACATAAACGACCATCTGCCGTCAAAGTTATCATTGTTTTTTTCCTCCCGTCTACGGGTAATGTTAAAATCACCCCAACCAGAATTGGGAGCTGCTCGCTACCGCAAATACGAACTAAATCCGCCAAAAAGTATGGTTTGAGTTCAGGCTGCGCGGTGCCATACACCGCCAACAATTCCCAATTAAACCCATTGACCTTCGACCGGACCTGAAACTTAACCGCAAAATCTTCCATGACAACATTCCGAACTTCCAACAAATCACATTTAACTCCAAATAAAATCCCACCGGAAGCATGAACTCGGTTGCTAGGCGAAATGGAGATTGCTAAATAATTGAATAAGCTTGTTGATATAATATCATCCTGTTGTCTTGCTTTAGATTTTCTTGTAAAAACTGTGTTATTTTCTGGCATAGCTGAAGTTGACATCTAAAATCCATTTATGAAATCTTTTACACTAAGAACAAGTAATGCCGCAATGAGTTATAAATTCTCGAGTTGGTCATGAGTTTTGTGCTTGGTATCTTTACAGATCGTGGCAGACTGTTGTCGCTGGCGAGGGCTAACTCATCTCCGGTGTGCCGCGCAGCAGTGGTACGTTGCATAATGGACAAATCCATCATCAAGCTGGTCTGTTTTTGTCAAGCAGTTTAAGCATGGCGGTTGCAAGTCAACTGTTGTTGTTCTTGTACAAGGGTCCAGATTCTGAAGTGCTTGGTTTCTGTTTTCTCTCTGAAAGCACAGGCTGGGGATTGAGAATGATAATCGAAAATATTTCCTGACCTTTGCAGTTTTATTAGTGAGATGACGAGCTGATCTCTGCTTGTACTAAAATCCCACCTAGGTTCGTAGAGTTTCCAACAAAGATTTAATCAGCAACACCTTCTTCAGTTAGGAGTGACTGTTTCATAGCTGTTGGATACATATCTTCTAGTCCATTTATACTTACATAAGTCTCAGTGTTTATTCAAATGGTTATTAGTTGCTTGAGAAATAGCAGAACCCAGTTTCAGTCGTATTTTAAAAGCAAATTCCTACTTTACCATGTGCTTGAGAAGTTGAGATGCTGCCGGAGGATATTTCGAGCAGATTTCTCCGGATCCTTTTGCTTTATTTGTTCAAAATTTAAAAGTATTTGCAAAACACGAGTTCATAAACTTGTTTCGCTTTACAAGTGTAGTAACCTTTTTTTTTTTCCTACTAAAAAGAACTGAAAATCTTCGTAGTACAAACATTGGTCGTGGCCGGAATTTTCCAAAGCAAGGCAACTTTGGCTATACACGTGTGGAGTGGACATCATCGGCTAACCCACTCGGAGCCCCTGTCCCCGGCGGCGGCGGCGGCGGCGGCGCCGGCAGTCCCGTCCTGCCGCGGCTCCTGCCTCCGGTGGAAGTCCCTTCGAACGGTCCACAGCGCCTCGTTGCACCGGCGCATGGACGGCCGGTCCTGCCTCGCCGGCATGACGCACTGCTCGGCCAGCCGGAGCATCCCCTCCACCGCGGCCACCGAGGCCGGGCTCCGCCGCACCCTCGGGTCCATGGCCACCACCGCGTCGCCTCCCCGGAACTTCTGCAGCGCCCACTTGGTGGTGGCGCGGGGCTCGAGGCCGCGGCGGCGCTCGATGGGCGGGCGGCCGGTGACGAGCTCCACGAGGAGCACGCCGAAGGAGTAGACGTCGCTCTTGTCCGTGAGCTGGAGCGTGCCCAGGTACTCCGGGTCCACGTACCCGGCCGTGCCCACCACCTGCGTCGTCACGTGCGTCGCCTCGCCGTCGCCCGCCACCCGAGCCAGCCCGAACCCGGCCACCTTCGCCGCCAGCGCGCCCGTCAGCAGCACGTTCGACGACCGGATGTCCCGGTGGATCACCGCCCGTTCTGCCATGCCATGCCATGCGTTTCCAAGTTCAGATAAACACCATCATGCACATGGTGCTAGCTATTAATACTACTGATACTGCCTTTCATCGTTCACTTCCTCTGTTTCTTACTACTATGAACAATGAGTTTTGATTGGGTTACCTGCGTATTCGTGCAGGTAGGTGACGGCGTGAGCAACGTCGATCGCGATGTTGAGCCGCTGCGCAAGTTCTAGCCCGGTTCCGCGCGACTCTGAATTTTGCAAAAATCTTGGTCAGTACATCTTTCCAGTGTTGTAATTACTTCTGTACAATATATTTATCACTAGTTGAGTACTATTTCAACTCCCTCCGACAAAGTTGTACTACTAAGTGAGCGACAAGTAATATGGAGTAATGAAATTGCATGAAATATTTATTTTCTGGCAAATGTAGCCAACTGAATTAGAAATGTGAATGCAAATTTCAGCACTATCAATGATCAGTTGATAAGTTGGACACTGCTAGTGACCAGTAGGAATGTGACTGCAAAGTTCAACACTGCTTGTGAATACATACCATCCAAGTGTTCCCTTAGGGAGCCATTGTCGACATACTCGACGACGACCAGAGTTTCATCTCTCTGCTCGAAGAACCCGAGGAACCTCACCAAATTCTGGTGCTCGATCTTCTGAAGCGTCTCGAGCTCCCTGCTAAGTTCAGCAGATAGATACTGACCGTTTAACTGCAGCAACAAAATATTCAGACATATTAGTTGCTCCTGACAGTTGCCAAATATTAGTATGATGTTGTTTCCCCAGACCTTTCTGGCACGTTTGACGGCAACCTGGGAGCCGTCCCTGAGCTTCCCTTTAAAGACGCTGCAA
The DNA here is from genome assembly GCF_002162155.2 of Triticum dicoccoides. NCBI lineage: Eukaryota > Viridiplantae > Streptophyta > Magnoliopsida > Poales > Poaceae > Triticum > Triticum dicoccoides. Next base: position 680,913,443 of record NC_041389.1, read on the forward strand.
GAAGCTCCCTCCCTGACCATGTTCTTCTTGCTGAAGTTCGATGTCGCCCTGAATATGTCTGCAACGGTGAGCCCTGCACCCTCCTTGCCTTTGCCTGTCCCTGCTGCAATCAAATTTGTCCATGAATACTCCGATCTTCTAAAGAATTTTCACGCTGATTAATTCGATGCTTAACCCAGAGGAGGATCATGATTAACAAAAATTGTACTGGCAACAAAACAGAGGATGAAGTCTTAATGGTACCTGAATCCGTGGAGACATGGAAGCCCGCACTCCTGCTCCCCTGAGAGTACCCTCCACTCCTGCTCCCACGAGAGACCTGAGAGACCTCCGGTTCTTGCTCTGACTGGGCCTTCCTGACCCGGGGCACGAAGCAGGTGCCGAACACGCCGGCGACGCCCCGCGCCGCCGCCTTGAACGAGCTGCTGCTGCTGCGGGTTGAGCTCCGGCTCAGCTGGGAAGAAAACGGGGCGCTGTACGACGACGCCTGCCGCCGGTGCCGGTATGTGTCCGGGGAGCCAGAAGGGTATGGATACCCGTCGGAGGCCGCCCTGCTGTAATTGCTGAAGCCCGAGACCTGCTGGCTGCTCATGCTGCTGCTGCTCGTGCTGGGCTGCCTCCTCGCCGCCGACGACTCCATGGCGGAGACCTTGATGATCTGCTTCTTACTGCTGATGGTGATGGTGTTTCATGGATCGTCACATGGGGATGAGACGGGATTGATGGATGATATCGGATGTTATGGAGCAATGATTCGATCGATGGTGGCCAGACTGCGTCGGAGGTTGGAGGGTCAACCCGCGTGCTGGCTGCTTGTGGCTCAATTCCAGCAGCAACTGGTGATTTGTTTGACCCGAGCCGTGGCAATATTTTGTTTTGAGGAATGTTATCATGGTTGAAACTTTTATTTTTCGTTGCTTTTTCATGGAATGTTTGCACACACACCTGTCATTGCTTGGTTGGCACAAGGACTAAGGACCTAGTCTTGGGACTTGGTCACTAGTGGTGCTAATCATCTACGTGCGGTTGCGGGGAAATTAGTTGGAATGCAATGGGAATTTAATGACCGGTTTAAGGATATGAACATGTATGATGGTGAACTTTCTCTTATGAACACATGTGTTTGTACAAGATTGCATACATGGTGGTTGGAATAAGGATTCAGGAATTTGACTTTTCATGAGGCAAATGAGAAACCTCAGTTGGATCTTGACGCAGGTTGCATATGCAAGTAGCAGCCGTGGATGACAAGCCTTCAGGCTTCGAAAAACCCAAAATACATGTTTATCTATTTCGGCAATGCAAAAATGAAAATAAGATTGACAAAGTGTTCACCAAATCATATCCATACATTTCTCTTTGAAAGAAAAAAAAAGCAGCTATCTAATAAATCATGACCTCCGACAATGCACATATACCAAAACTCATGGTAGAATTAACATTCTTTTTGTGTGCGGGAGAATTAACATTCAATTCAAAAGATCATAAGACAAAACATGAGTTGACATTATTATGG